>NW_010156148.1:101699-154742 GCF_000695765.1 Mesitornis unicolor
AATTAAAACACGAATCCTTTCCCTTCCCTTCCCTTCCCTTCCCTTCCTTTTCAAAGTTCAGTGTATAAATTGCATGGTATTCTGTGGATGCTAAATACCTAAACAGCTTAGGCATCTAACTACAAATTTAGGTACCTACATAAGTGGAACATATAGCTTGGAATGCTTTCTGTGAAACCAAATACTCATCATCTATGTTCAGCTGAAAGAGCAGCTACATTTATTTCTTAAAAAGAGAGATATTCTTATTATATATGTCAATATTGCACTCTGAAAAATACGTGGATCTGGGGTCTTGTTTCTGTCCCAAGAACCATCACTTGTTATTTTATGCTTTAAAGAATGCCGTTATAAACTAGAGAAGAATATGAAAGAGGTGGTTACCTATATATTACCTATATATTATGCTACTTCCCTTTCTGGTATTGGAATGGAAGCTCCGCATGGTTAAAGTTACAATACTGACAAACCATAATACTACCTTGACATACACCATGTGTGCATTCCCTCACAAACCATTTGCTGCCTTTGCTTTGCATAGTCACTGACTAAGGTCTTAATTCTGATTGCAGCTGTTCTCCATGCCCTCAACAACTGATTTACCTTCCTGAGCTTGTACTGTGTTGCCTCTGTGCTGATTACTCTCAGATAATTTGACATATGCATTCCGGCTTGCTTCAGTACAGTACCATAAAGTATGTGATGGTGATGGAGACCTGAGGCAGAAGTAGTTGTCAAAGTATCAGAGCAGTCATTAGACACAGTGAAGCTTTATGGTTCTGGGGCTGTGAGTGGAGACCACGATTCTCAGAGAAGTGTTTCATAGCCAATGGGTGGTGGTTTTCAGCTGGGGTAAAAAATATGCCCTGGATGGCTCCATGGCACCAAAACTGCCCTAAGGGGCATATGGGATATTACATAGGTTGATTTTCAGGCTATAACTTGTGCATTCTATTTGAGGATATTTATAATAGCCAATGGAAAGATGCTCATGGTTGCTGATGGCATAAGAGTGGATGTGTAGACTGAGTGGCTGTGAAGAGTGACTGGAGTTTTCATTACAGCACTACAGTCTCTAGTGTGTCAGTGAAATGGCTGGATGTCAAATGATACCTGTCAAACACAGAGATGTTTAACTTCATTCCTGTGCTAATAGCTGTGCTAACAAGTTGAGAAGACTACTCCTCATGCTGGAGGTCAAGCCTCGAAGTATTTTTAGCCTTATTAAAAATAAAAGAAATTCTGAAAAACGCCTATAGAAATCAGTATTCTTCAAATCAGTCAAAGTTTAGCAATGTTTATTTTGTTGCTTACCATACTTCCCTCATGCTATGTGTCTGAGGGCCATTTGTTATGGAAGTGTTTACAGAAGCAATTGATAACACTAACATATGAACATCAGATGTTTTCTGTGCTGCTGGAGACTTTGTGGTTCACTTTCATAAAGACTTAATTGAAGAGCACTGCTGAGGAAGCCAAAGTAGACACTCCGTAGCTTGGTTTGATGAGTTGACGCTTCAGGGATTCTTTTGTGGAATATTAACAAAAGCAACAATACCATTTTCAACAAATGAAAGTTTAAGAACAGCTACTCTACTGTCTCACAGTGGGTTAGCTCCTAGTTATGTTTCATTGAAAATAACGTTGTAGTCTTGACTTTTGTTAAAAGCAAGATATTAAGGACTGTTTTGGCTCTTACAGCTATGCAAATGTCCATCTAAACGAAGTTGGCTTCATTAGGTCCCATAAAAATTAAATTTCCTCCAAAGTTGACTCTACTTATCACAACACAACCCCCGTAATCCAGCTTTATTCTTTAGGAATTGAAGCATGGCTGACAGATTTCAGTGGACGTTGTCTGTGTGCAACTTTTGCCTTTGATAACACGTAGTTAATATAGTATAGAGAAAAATAGGCAGATACCCCCGGCATCAAACAAGAATGCATGACCCTTCTCTTTTTCAGACACCCAACTCCATTGCAGATTGGCAGATTAATGCAGAGAGGACAGCACCAAGAAGAAAGCAGTGGACACAGGGATGACAGAGTTGCAGAAGAATGTGGCAAAGTGCAGAGAATACCAAGGATATTGCAGGAGTTTAAAGCAAGGGAAAGAACCCTAAGGTATGGAGATGTGGAAAGAGCATTTTTTAGACCTGGTCAAAGATGTCACACTCGAATATCTTTTTCTTGAGACAATGGGCTTTTTTGACAGAACAACAATTTTTGTGAGAAGATTTGTCATTTGGGGGAACATCGTAGACTGCTGACATATTTCAACAAAACAAACTGCAGAGATTTTGGTAGCTGAAAATTTAAGCAAATGTTTTTCCCTGCATGACAGTTTTAAGGAGATAATGTAATTGTTAGAGGGGTCTTTTTATGGAAATAAAAGAGTATTCTCTCCCAAAGAATTTCTTTATTATTAAGATAAAAACAGAAACAGGAAGAGTGCTAAAAAGATGAACAAAAAGGACAGAGCTGGGAAGGAAAATATGAAAAAGAGAAGCGAGATGGAATATGTCTGGGGGAATTTTTATGGACAGCAAAGTGATCAATGAAAAGAGAAAGCCTAAAGGCAGATATATTGTGAACAAACAATAAGAAGGCAAGAAAAGAAAATCAATCAAAAAAGATGGTGTAAAAACATATGGGCATAAAGTCATCTTTCTTGTGCCTCCTGGTAAAGATAGTAGAAGTTCTGTTTTCAACATTTGAAGCCTGCCAAGAAACTCACAGAGTTTCAGCTAACCTTGTTCATTTTTTTTTGCTTGAATGTATGCTTTTCTGAATGGAACCACGTTTGAAATCAGTAGGAAGAGTTAATGGCTGCAGACAAAATGTCAAGGAGGAAACAGGTGCCGCTCTGTTGGTTGGTTCAGGCACAGTGTGTGCCCACCCTCCTGGGGGATGTGGATTTCATCATGGCCTGCAAAGTTTTCATCTGTGCTGCAGGACAAGGCATGGGAAGACAGTCACAAAGCAGTTGCAATCCTAGTGGAAATCCTGAAGCTGAGGATTTTTTTGTTTTACTCAGAAGTTGTAACCACATGCCCAAACTTCCCCAACTTCACTGTGCTTTGCCCCACAGTTTTTGTGGTGCTGCCAGTCTTCTGTGCCTTTCTCCTTTGTTTTCCCTGAGAACCCCACTATCACGTACAAAACTCATGCCCCTTGCCGCTCTCCTTTCTCTGTGCCAACTCTCCTTTGCTTGCCCAGTTCTGATCCCACCTTTGTGCTTTTCTGCAACGCTCAGAAACTCCTTAAAGCCAGAGTTCAAAAGAAAGCCCAGAGAAGAAAGGCAACCCAGGGCTGTGCGTTTTCAGGCTTAAGCCCACTTTTTAGTTCCAACCAGGATTTATTTTATCATGTCAAAGTGTTACAACAACACAGCCCTTTCTATAGTCTCCTGAATAAACCAGCTCAGAGCAGTGCAAAAGTAAAAGCCTACACCCTGTGTTTATAGGGAGTCCTATAAAAGGCTTGCTTGTGCTCTAAAAAAAGAGGAAACAATGCTGTTAACAGCTACAACTAAACAACTAAAATGAAAGAGGATGCTAAGCACTCCTCCTAACTGGAAACTTTTGCTGTACACAGCAGCAAAACACAGCCTACAACACAAGGGAGGAGCCACTATAATTGCCTTTTGCTGTGATCTCTAGATTTTTGATTGAGAGGATCATGTCTAGGGTTCTATGCTCGTTCTTTTCTCATAAGCTCTCAGTACTTAGAAGTCTTTTCTTCCACTCTTAATTTGCCTGGAGCAAGGCTTTTATCTAGACTTTTAGCCAAGAGGCACCTGCTGAAATATTCATTGGCAGAAATTGTGCCATGGGTGTTTTTCCCCATTTGTCCAGTTCTATGTCATTAAAATAAGGTTGAGTGCAATGAAAATAGGATTTGACACAGAAGAATGGCATTTCTCTCAAAAACTTTATATAATAGGCAATTAACCCTTTTCAGTACAAGAATTTAAATAGTAAAGACTGCTGAATAGTACCCTTTGTCAATGGCCCTTTGCGCCACATCAAAATGGAAGTGAATATTATAACTTTACTTTGTGGGAGAATCAAATTATACTCTGCAATTTTTAATGAGAATGATTTAAAGATTTTGTATCTGATTTTTATACTGGTATCTGGTGAAAAGTGATGGTCATTTGAGAAAATGTAAATTTGAGAAAATGTATATTTGAGAAAATGTAACAAACCTGAGTCTTTCAAACCTTATAATATGCACCCAGAGTCCATTCGTCCATCCGTCCATCCGTCCGTCCTTTCTTCCTTCCTTCCTACCTGTCTGCCTTCTCACAATACTCAGATGAACATATGAAATGATTCAAATGACCTTTTATTTTGTTTGGATTTTGGTCTGGGAATGAAATTAGCTGTTTTCAAAAATCTGACAGGATGAAAATTAATTGAATCAAAGAGCACCCCAGTTATAGACAATTAAACCTGGGATATTTTTGATGTGATACGAAGGTGGCCTCAAAGCTTATCGGTTAACCTTGCTTTGAGCATGGGTCAAGTGAACTCTGGGTGAACCCTGAGGTCCCTTCTGATCAAAATTGCTCTGTGATTCTATTTTACGATTCTAATAGGAGCAGATACTCAATGTACAGAAAGGAGTATTTTCTTAGAAAACAAAGTTTTAAATTTAATCAGTTTTACAACAGCAGGAGGTAAAACAAAAGTCTTTAGTATGATATTATTTCACTCTATGTTTGAGGGATTAATCCTAGGCCTGATCTGGGAGTCTTCACAAGAATGTAAATCCTATGACATACAAGATATTTCTTTGTAGATGTACTGGAAATTTCCTTGCATGGTTCCTGACAGATTTTGTTATCTGATAGCACAGACACATAACATTGATGAACTTTTTTTGTGAGATGTTTAGATTATGAGGGGAATCACAGCTATTGATCTATTGTTTGTTTGTTTGTTTTAAAAGGAAGGCTCAAAACAAGTAGCCAAAGTATTGACCACGTAAAGGATGTATATATTTATTGTAGGATAAAAGGAGAGAGTAAGACTCTAATATTTGTTGCACCAAGTTGAAATTTGGACTTTCTCCTCAGCTTCAAATGGAATTGGAACGGATTGGTACCGGTGCAACTGAAAACAGAATATGGCTTTCAACTCCCTCATTACACTACAGTGATAACCCATGGCCTGAAGTGTGGTTTTGCTTACCAACCTTCACTCAACCACAGCTAATGGAGACCGTCTGACCCACAAATTGTGCTTAAGAAGACTCTGACATTTTTTGCAGTGTCAGGTCAGAATACAACAGTACTCCATCCAGTACGGGTGCTCCTGTGGTAAGGTTCTTGGTGGAAATACAACACAAATGCCCAGCAAACAAGTCATAGTACAAGCTTTATTGTAGTATTATTGAGGTGGTCTAATTATTTCCACATACAATAAAAGGACTTTCACAGAGAGTGTGAAGGCAGCATATTTTGCATGAAAGCCACTCAATGAAAGGAAATTTTGATCTGTTAGAAATGCTCTTTCCTTTAGGTTGCAGTTTATGGAAAGTTTTGGATGAATACTTATATTTATCCTTATTCAGCAAACATTCTAACATGTGCATTAAAAAATTATAAGTCCAAGATTTAAATACATTAAAGTTAGGCAAAGAGTTTAAATATTTTATAGTCAGACAATTAGATACTTAAACTGTTGGCACTTGGCTGATAGGAAAGAGTCAGAACCATCAAAGATAGTCCTTGGATATCTACAATCTGCAAGTTTTGCTTCTTTTTTAACCTTTACCAAGCAAGGAATGATAAATTTGGCATGAATTTTCCATCCTTTGGACCATCAATTTCAGAGGAAAAAACCCAACAACTTTAAGTTACTTAAGATGTTTCCTAGCAGATATAAGAGGAGAACTTGACACTCTAGGAGTAATGCCATGGGTTCACCCCTTTTTGATAACAGGGGTCTATACTCCCATTTTTATGCAGTTAAAATTCTAAGAAAAGGCCCTGTCAGCAGGACCTTGTGACCTGTCACAATGAGGCCGATATATCACCAAATTCTACTCTCAGGTACCTTAGCATAAATCTGGAGATATTTCATTGAAGTCAAGGGATGTGATTCTAGTCTTACAGCAGCATCACTGGCAGCAGATTTTGGCCTTTGGCTGCTTTTTTTTCAGACTTTTCTCAGTGCATAGTAGCATATGTGCTGCTTCAAAAGGAAAGAAGTTATAATGTTGCCATGATAGAAGCACAAGTGCAGCCAAGGGTGTTAGAGCACAGTTCTTGGTTACATCAAAATTGCTTAAGACAAAACTGACTGCTTCGTTGACTCAAAGCAACTGTGGGATCTCAAAGATTCTGATGGGATCAGCACTGGTGCTTTCTCCTTTAAAACCAGCATCCTACATTAAAAAAAAATAAAAATGATAAAAGGGAAGCATCGAATGCACTATGAGAAACTGAAGTTAATGAGAAGCAGAATTTAAATGGATAAATGCAAAAATGTTTTTCTAAAGCAAAGCAAAATAGCCTGATAACTGCTTAACACCACTGAACAGCAGAGAGAAAATTATAATCTAATAAAAAGGCAGTTGGCGTTGTTGGTAAATGAACTCTTTCCACTGCTCAATTGTACTATGTCCAACCTGACATGTTAGTAGTAGAATAAGCTTCACTTAACCCTCAGACTGGAAGGATTAGGAGTTAAATACAGCAATTCTGATTATAATAAATAAAAAGAGATGGAGAGTAGCAATAAACTATTTTGCATCCCAAGAGTATGAAAACATGTGAAGTTTATGGATCTGGCACAGGCAAAAATGATCATGATTACAGCTGGACTGCATTTCAGTATTTAAATTGTGATCTTTGACTGGGAACAGTCATTTTTTTGATTGGAAGAGCAAATGTATTCCAGCTTTCTTGTGTTAATTCACTTATTAATCAATTCAGCAGTGACTTTTTCAAATATGTTCCCAATATTCAGAATTAATCTGTTGGTTTGTTCAATTCTCCTGCCAGCTCATGCAGATATATAATATGTAGACCTTCGGAATAAACAAATTTAAAACTCCAAGTGAATATTTGTGGAGTTGTTCTGCAATAACCTTCAGGAATGACTCATAATGAAGATATAGATCCCGTTGGGACAGTTGCAGGAATCCAATGTGGTGTAGGGATATGCTTGGGAGAAAGGGAGATCTTTCCCTGCCCCTACACCTCAGCCCCTGAAATGTCTTTTAGGAGCACAAGGTGTGTACATACGCAGGTACATAACACACGGCCTTCTGATAGTTTTACTCTATTCTTTCTATCCAGGACTGAAAAATTCACTTGAAAAACAGCTACTTTTTAATGATCTCTATTATTCTTTAACTTTTTATCCTTATGAGAGCAAGGAACAAATGATGGTGAGAAGAAAAGCTGCTTCCATAGTGTTGTTATTTAATTGCTATCTCTATTATAACAAACTCTTATTAACAATTAGATAAAACACACACTAATACTTTTAGTGTAACTGTGGATAAAATATTTAGTATTACACCCCAAATTTAACTACTTGTCACACTGCCTTAGAAACCACCAAATATTTTTTGTCTTGAAAACTCAACTAGAAATGAAAAATTAACTAAAAAAATTTTCCAATTCATTAATCTAGGTAGAAGAATCTTCTGCTAAATTTGTAGTACACATCTTTCCAGACAAACCTTAAATATTGCAAAAATAATGTTTGTTTTTTAAAAAAATGGCATCACATCAAATTTGTTTTCATTGCTCAATGGTATTCAATGAGCTTTTTTTTTTTCTGATATAGATCAAATCTTGCATTCATAATTCCGCCAGGTTTGTTATTTCCAAGTACTAGAGTGATTCTTTATGATAGACACAGTTTGTCCTCTCCACCTACTGGTATCTTTAAGGCAGACAGAATGTGGGATCTATACAATACCTACACTTACCTCTAAAATTAGAAATAACTTGCTACAGACATGGGAATTTCACATGAGAAGACAGAAGTACAACAGAAACATCGTATGCCACTTCCGCTACATAAAGATGCTGAGACAAAAAAAAACGAAACTCAATCCTAAACCAAATCAGGATAGGAGGACAGAGTTAGTGTTAGTGTCTGGCTTTGAGGATCCATCAGAAACAGCATAGAGAACAACAGCACACTTGGAAACTCCCTGAGATCACAGAGTCTTTAGGTGATTGTTTGGCATGCTTGGGTCCTTCAGGAACTTGCATCTCAAGCACTTTACTCCACAGACAGTAGGGATAACTGCTGGCCTTTGTATTAAGAGAGTTATTTGTGAAAAATCTGGAGGTGCAAGGCCTTCGCTTTCACTGAATTAAACTATTTTTAAAAAGTATTCAACATCAAGATCAGGCTCATGGAGAAAGGGAACTCATAGAGCTACGCTCCACTCACCATTTTCTTCTCCAGGGATGGAAAAATCTGGCCAAATGCTTTTATTGTGTAGAAGTGGCCACAGAAAATTGCAAATATTCCCTAATTCCTATTGCCGAAAGTCTCTGTAGAATTTGCTGTATTCATTTGAGTTCATAGACAGTACTTCTTTGAAGTAGCAAAGATTTATCCAACTATTTTGTGTTTAAATATGGAGCTCAAAAGCTTAATCGCAATTTAATTTGGCTAAATACTTACATACTTTATGGTCAATCATCCAGATCTTTTACAAGGCCTCTTGGCTTTTGAATTGCTAATCTCAAATGGTACTATATATGAGCCTTGTCTGACATGACATATATTGAAACAGACTGTGCAACGATCGCTTAGAGATGAGAACCTTGCTACAGTTTTAGTGAACCAAAGCTAAGAGGCAAATTATTCAATTATAGTAAATTTACAGTAGCTTAATATTTGATAGAAGTGGTTCTTCTATCATCAGAGCATCATATTGAAAACCCTTGAGCAGCAAAATAGCTCCGGAAATGCTAAGGATGTTTTAGCCACTTATTAAGAAAATTCATCTATCTTGATTTTTTGTGATCACTTTGGCTCTTTGTACAATAATGGCTGCTCAGTCATTTTTGGTTTCTGCATTGATGGTTCAGCCTACCTTGGACAGCAGTGCACTAGAGGGCGTGAGAGGGCAGTACTAGTGTAGGTAGGTTACGGTAGGAGCTGTGTGGCTCCATAATTAACCCAAGGGAAGTAATGACTCTGGGCTGCATCTCTAGAAGTATCTAATGCAAATAGGTCTGATCTCCTGTTTTAATAAAATGCATTGATAAATCTGCGGAGGGGAATTACATCAGTCCCAAATTTTTCTCCAAACTACACCTCAGGTCACTGTAAGTTGTTCCAGTTTGTTACATGTTACAAGATGGAAACTGGGGAAGCAAAGTCCCTCCCACTGTAAGAGAGGGTCAGGTTTGTGACCACCTGAGGAACATACACAAGGCTATGGGACCTGGTAAGATGCATCCCAGAGTCCTGAGGGAATTGGCTGATGTAGTTACCAAGCCGCTCTCCATGACATTTGAAAAGTCATGGCAGTCAGGTGTAGACCTGTGACTGGAGAAAAAGGGGAATATTACACTCATTTTTTAAAAGGACAAGAAGAAGGACCCTGGGAACTACTGACCCATCAGCCTCACCTGCCTGGGAAGATCATGGAACAGAGCTTCCTAGAAGCTCTGATAAGGCAGATGGAGAACAGGCAGGTGTTTTGAGACAGCCAGTGCTGCTTCACCAAAAGCAAGTCCTGTCTGACCAATCTAGTGGCCTTTAGTGACCTTCTATGATGGAGTGACTACATCAGTGGACAAGGGAAGAGATAAAGATGTCGTCTATCTGGAATTCTGTAAAGCCTTTGAAACTGTCCCCCAAAACATCCTTCTCTTTAAATTGGAGAGATATGGATTTGATGGGTGGACTGTTTGATGAATGAGGAATTGGTTAAATGGACACCTCCAGAGGGTAGTGGTCAACAGCTAGATGTCTAGATGGAGATTGCTGACAAGAAGTGTCCTTCATGGGTCCATATGGAGACCGGTACTGTCTAATATCTTCATCAGTGACACAGATAGTGGGATAGAGTGCAGTCACAGCAGGTTTGCAGAAAACACCAAGCTGAGTTGTGTGGTTGACACACCTGAGGGATGGGATGCCATTCAGAAGGACTTGAACAAGTTTGAGAAGTGGGCCCATGTGAACCAACTGTATCCTGGGCTACATCAAAAGAAGTGTAGCATTCAGGTCAAGGGAGGTGATTCTGCCCCACTACTCTGCTCTGGTGAGACCCCACCTGGATACTGCGTCCAGCTTTGGAGACCTGGCAACCCCCAGTATCAATGTGGGCTGGAGGATGAAAGGATTAAGAGCAGCCCTGAGGAAAAGGACTTGGGGATACTTGTGGATGTGCAGCTAGACATAAACCAGCAATGTGTGTTTGCAGTCCAGAAAACCAACTGTATCCTGGGCTACATCAAAAGAAGTGTAGCATTCAGGTCAAGGGAGGTGATTCTGCCCCACTACTCTGCTCTGGTGAGACCCCACCTGGATACTGCGTCCAGCTTTGGAGACCTCAGCACAGGAAAGAGATGGAGCTGTTAGAGTGAGTGCTGATGAGGACCACAAAAATGATCAGAGGACTGGAGCACCTCTCCTATGAGGAAAGGCTGAGAGAGTCAGGATTGTTCAGCCTGGAGAAAAGAAGTCTCTATGGTGACCTTATTGTAGCCTTTCAATACTTAAAGTAGGCTTATAAGAAAGATGGTGACAATCCTTTTAGCAGGGCCTGCTGTGATAGGAGAAGGGGTAATGGTTTAAAACTAAAAAAGTGTAGATTTAGACTAGAGAAAAAGGAAGAAATTTTTTACAGTGAGGGTTGTGAAACACTGGCACAGGTTGCCCAGTGAGATGGTAGATGCCCCATCCCTGGAAAAATTCAAGGTCAGGTGCTTTAAGCAAACTGATCTGGTTGAATATCTCCCTCCTCACTGCCAGGGGATTGGACTGGATGACCTTTAAAAGTCCCTTCCAACCCAGGCTATTCTGTGATTCTATGATAAAAACATTTATTTACAAGTAGTAATTTCTGCTCACCCTCAAACTTCTTAGCATTGGTGTCAGGGCTTTGTTCCTCTCCGTCTGAATGAGCATTGTAAGCAGTAAAGGTTCAGCAAAGGTTCACACAAACCGGTACTCTATGTTCAGTAGTTAAGTACTTTAAGAGCAATGCATAAGTCAGTATAATAAAGATTGCTCTTTTCATAATATGTGCACTAAGCTCTTCTTTGGAAAATTATTTGTAGTTCAGAGTGTACAAAGATTGCTAGAAGGTAACTACAGAAATCCTAATTTTCACTGGTTTTTTGTTTTTTTCTACTTTGGATTCCTAAATTACTCATGATTCATATAAGCAGCAACCTACTAGATTAAATGATGATACACTTAGAGTGCTCAGTCATTTATCGTGGAATTAACTCTGTGTTATATTTGCTTCTGTGACATTTATAGTAAGTTGCATTGCAGCTCCATTTGACTTAGCTACTTATTTATTTTTAAGTCTGAATATAGCAGACTGTTTTTTTTTTTTGCTGTAGTGCAAAAGGTACGCTGTTATTGTTACTACTATCGTCATTTATTAAGATAACCCTTCACCTTTCTATTTTTCTAATTGTAATGGGCAATTTAAGACTGACTAAGCAAAAAGACGCTATCTGTAAAGTGGAGAAGATGGAGCGTTTTTCTTGCCTTTTAACCCAAGAATTGTCAATTTCTATCAGCAGTAGCAGGGCCTGACACTTAGGGTAGCTTGAACCTGCTTTGCATACTGTGAATTCTTACAACAGCAGCATGAATTGTGACAGGGGCTAATTAGCATTTCCACCCCCTCTATTCGACTCTTTTATTTTTGACGACAAGTGCCAGAAGCAGTAGAGGAAGTTTAACTAAACCCAGATTAAGAAATTAGTCTCCAATTTTGGAAGTTAAGGCAGAAAAAGATAGATCAACGCTCATGGCAGGAACCTCCAAGCATGTGTGTATGTGAATGTGATATTCCTTCATGTTGGATACAAAACTCTTTATGACATTTGAGAACAAAACCAGCAGTGACTTCCAACTGCCCCTTCAATATATCCATCCCCATCCCAGTGAAGCTAGCAACCATCTTTCTGGTGGCCTCACTTGATATCGACTTCCAGTTTTATGTGCATGGGGTGCAAGCTGGTATTTCTGCAATATGGAAATAGAGTATGACACTTAATTAACCTCCAGCCAATGTAACCAGTTCTTTTTGATCTTTTCCACATGATATGTAAGCCTTCCTGAAATCAGGTGAAATCCCATGTGCCAAGGATGCATACATCCATCGGGGTAGACTGCAATTAAATAGACCCCAGCGTGGAGATGTCAACATACAACCTGCCTTTGCTATTATTATCTCTACTAATTATTTATATTATAGTAGCCTGTAAGAGCCTCACTCAAAATCTTTTCCTGCTATGTGCCACTCTATTTCCAAATAAGTCAAAGACTGATAGAGCTTGTAACACCACGTGAAGGTGCAGTGGCATTCATCAGCTATATGGCTGAACCAGGAAGTGAACACATCTTTTTAGCTCCAGCCTGGTGTTCTTATTGCTGGATATGCTGCCTGACATATTTATGTTATGTTTCTAAATACAGAGTGATCCAGGCACCAGGTAAGAAGAACATAATTTTGCAGTCTAATATAACAAACCACCCTGTCATGTACCATTGGCTTCTCTGACTGAAACGTGATATTGCTTTTAAGATAGCTATTGTGCATTTTCTCATTGTTGCCTTGTGCTCCTGATCTGGCTGTATCCAGCATCTGTCTGCAACATAGGCTTCTTGCTCTGTGTTTGCACATCACCTAGCACAGGATGAGGCCCTGATCCTTCATTAGGGGTCCTAGCAGGGTTGTACCACACATGAGTGTCTAAAAATAGAAAAGCAAAGACCTTAATGACAGTAAAAAAAAAAGGGCAAATTAAAATACCCTGCAAATAAGTTTTAAGTAATGATGATAAATAGTTAAAAAAACCCTAGTATAAAAGAGTCAGTGCTCCTATTCATTACAGCACTTATGTATGTGCTTAACATTATGTATGCGAAGAGCCCCAAGATTTCAAGGATACTAGTCATATACTTAAAAATTAAGCTTCAAGTTATTGGAATACAGCCTTAATGAGGATAATTTGGTTAGTCTAATATGCACAATGAATTAATCACCTGGCGTACTAATTATGCCTTATTGAAATGTTGATCCCAACTGTAATCGTACCAAACTTGCCAAGCTGTTCAGAACCGAGGACTCTCCATGTAGTATCTGTACAGAGATTCAGTCGGAGATAGGCCTGCCTCAAAGTTAGCAAAGTTTTGTGAATCTTTTGTGTCCCCTGACTTGGAGGAGATGTTTTTCATGTAGCAGGTTCAAAAGATGAAGGCTTCTACTTTAAAAGCAAGGAGAGAGCTCCTGAGTATAGAGACCAAGGGAATCAAATCAAAGAGAGGGTGGGAAAAACTGCTGAAAGCAATAGATTGGGATGAATTCTCTCACCAGCCAAACTTGTGAGGGACCCATCAAAAAAGACTGTTCCTGTGTTATTAGTTCCATATCAATATATCAGGGCAATGAATGCTCACTCTGGTGTACTTTTCTGAGCAGGATGCTTATTTTGAGAGGTGCTAGGAAGATGATTTGATGGTAGGATCTTCCGGGGCTTGTAGGTGGTGAAGGGGGTCACTTAGGGACTTCCAATGCTATTCCCTTTACAACTCACTTTTGCATGCCTAGTTTATGGCTTTGGTCAGCACATCCTAACTGTGAATGAGGGAGCCATTTGATTCAGGTTATTCTGGGAAAAATCCAAGCATTCACTGCAAACGTGAAAAAACTTGTAAACTTGTAAAAAAACTTGAAAAAACTGCTAAACTTGTAACCTGAAGTCCCATAAATCACTGCAGATGAAGAGGGCTTGAGATACGTTTTGCTGTCTCCATCTAGACTGCTTCCTTCATGGGGAATAACGTTGGAGAGTTTTCAGCCTTTTGTTCTTTTTCCTTCCTGTTTTTTGATGTATTTTACAATTAATATAAGAGCTGTGGAAGGGAGGCCTTCTGCTCTTAGCAAGCAACATCACAAATACCGCTTTGGTTTTTACCTGGCTTGTTCTTTAATTACAGATAATTAAATAAAAGAACTTTTCCCCACTCTAAGTGTGTTTGGGAAATGTTCAGACACTCTTTTAAAAGTGCAGAACTTTAGTGCCTTTAGGATATAGCAATGCTTTATTTGGATTCAAGTGATTAAAGAGCTAATTTTCTTAGTGGGAGGTTAGTACATTTATACAGAGAAACTGCATTACAGGAATATGGATACGTTTGAGTTCCACAGGGGCCCAGGGAATTCCAAATTCCCATCTCTCTGCTTGTGGCAGCAAAGATCGTAAAAAAAAAGAAGAAAAAAACCCCTTCAGTGTTTCGTATCTTCTGAGTCTGATGTCTTCTGTATAGCTGGAGACAGTTACATTCAGTTTTCCTTAGGGCACTAACTTTTTCTGAAGTTGTCTGTTTGGTTCTTTTAATTGTAAAGTCATATAGCTAATTTCCTCAGCGTTGATTTTCAAATGATGCTGTAAATGTGAGCTTCAGCTTCTGTTTCTGTCTAACTGATTTTCTTGCTTAATTCCTTTAAAGAAGTTTGATTTCATCCAGGTTAAAAGTCAGAGCACAGGAAAACAAAGATCAGAGCATAAAATTTGGGCAATAATGCATAGTATTTTTTATTGTGCTGTAGAATTGTTTCCAAAGGGCTTTGGAATAAAGGGCTTTGTAGCTGTAATATTTTCCATTCTAAGTATATAGCAGGGTTGCAGGAAGTATTTGGAAGAAGTAATTTTCATATTTTTTTATGCCCTACCTATTCCCTGAATCCAGTCTGTTCGTTGTTCTGATAAATAAGTTGTCTGAACGCTTTTCCACAGTATTATCTGGAATGGGAGTGCCAAGACTTACATGATGAAGGGTACGGTCTCCAGTTGAAAGCCAGGCAGGCATTTCACCCAGGAGGAATGGAATTAATCAGCATGGAATTTGGCCTGGATCCAGGAATCAGCACATTTAGGCTTGCAGCAATGTCATCTTCAATGACTATGTGTCATTGGCTTTGGTTCATCCAAATGAAGACGTCTCTGACAGAACTCACGGTTCATGTTGGATTACCACCACACTGAGTTAGAGTGAAATGAGTTGTTTGCTGAGTGAAAGGTGTGAACACCTTTAAACATGTGTGGTTTACTCCTATTTTGTCATTCAAGCACTAACCAAACCCAAAACTCCTCACTGTGTGTACAAGGACACAATGACCACCCAAGCTGAAGTGCCTTGTTGAAATCTCAAGCTGCTCCTCTGGCCATGGAGCCACAACTCCCTCTGCACGCTCCTTCAGCCCCTCAGTTTGTGCCTCCTGTGGGTTATCCGTGATGCTGGAACTGCATTATGGAGATTATTTTATTCCCCCAAGGTGCAGATGGATGACTGAACAGGAGGCCAAAGAATGAAAACCTGGAAGAAGGTTCCCTCGACAACGGCTTCTTTTTACCTCTTCTCCACCTGCCACTGAAAACCAATTTTTTTCCTAATAGTAGTTCCATTCATTCATGTTTGGGTGTTTGTGCTTTTCTCAAAGCGCTGGCATTGGAAGTGACTTATGATCGGTAGGATTTACAACGCATTTCTCAGACAGTCTTTCATTTTCCTTCTAACTGAGTGCTGTACAGGCAAAGCTTGGCTAATTACTGACTAGGGTTTAAAGAGCTAACCAGTGGTGACTACAATATCCAGGCAAATCAATTGTTTCAATCCCAGACTGGGCTCTGCTCTGGTTTTATAAGGATTGATGTATGAAATAAACTCCATTACCTGGGGAGGAGACTAGGAAATACTGTAGCTATTTTATATTGTTGTTTAAAAGCTGAGGAGATTAATGCTAGATCCTTTATTTTAGTGACACAGCACAGTAATCTGGGTTCAGACAAGTTGGTTTATTGAAGGGAAACCCTTTTTTGTCTGCATTCCAGGATTTAAAAGAAAAAAAGAAGCTGGGATTAGAGCCAGACTGAGGAGAACTGATGCAGTCTGTCAGCAAGCCCTCAGGTAACAATATCATAATTTATAAATTCTACCAACAATAGGATAGTAATTAAAGATATGAGTTTCCCTTTTCCTGTCCCTATTTTCAGCAAAACAGATTTCGGAATGCTAAACTGTTTGTGTGTGTGTGTCCCAAAGCAAGGATTTAAACCAAAACCAAAAAAACCTCTCCAAAAAAACCCCCAAAGAATCAAACGGCTTCATTTTTGCTTCTGTTATGACTTGCTGTTCTTATGCTTTTGCTATAATAGGCTGGTGGCATGTTGGAAATTCTGACATGTATCACTGCATGATCCAGAATTACTTTCTTACAAAGTCAGGTTGGAGCTATTTGTGATTTGTTTTGATTTAAAATGAGAAGGAGCCCATTGGCCCAGATCTTGTGCTGGGGAAAAACTACAGAATTCCTTTGAGTTTGTGAATTTGCCCCAGTGAGGTCTGTCCTTGCTATATCTAAAGTTTGGCCCATTAGTTCGAATAGCCTGGGCTGACTGAACTAAGAATGGGGCTACATATGGGGAGCAGAAAAAATTGGCTGATATAACAGGACCTTCTTCCCCAAATTACAGCAACCCTAATTATGTCATACTCTAAGAACAGTGTAGGATCATGTTGAATAATACAGTGAGATTATTGTTGGCAAATGCTGACATTTTAGTGGCAAACAAGGATGCAGATAGCAGTTATGGTACCATATCATTTTTGTTGGCGTTAATTAGCATATTTTTAATGCCTATCTAATTCCTGTTTATTTTATTTGTAATGCCGTTGAGTTATAGACTTTACTTTATGCAATGTTTCTACAGCACAGTGGAGCTCTATTTATTATTAGGAATGGAGGGTGATAGAAGAATGATAATAATAGTAATATTAAGAAATTAATTATATCAGCTTATACCATGGTCTTGTCAGCACCCATGAGTTAAGCAGTGTTGGACTAGTCCAATAGTTACATGGCAGGCTGTCAGGGAACACTTCTGCTGAACAGATGGTACTGAACAAGTGCCCAGGCATGGTGTTAGGACATTGTGTTGTACCATGTTCCACCAGACAGAAAATTGAGGTCTTGACCACTTACAGCCATAAAAATTATATGCCATAAAACCAAAATATACTAACCACAAGGCCTGACTCCAGTACTGACTGTAATCTGCAAATAGGCTTCTTCTGACTGGTGGTCACTGAATTTGATTGATATTGGCCAAGTCGATCTTTGAGACCCTCTCTGCCAAGTCTGTTTTTCTAGTGTCCCTGGATAAGGTTACTTTTCACCTTGCACGTTATATGATTTAGCAATATTGCCCTGTAGTGCCCCTAAATAGATCCTGCATGTCACACTGTTTTCTTTTAAACAGTGAAGAGTGTTGTCTTCCTGGGTACAGATCTGACAGGTAAGCTAAACAGTACAATGTTCTTCTGGCCTTTGCATCTAGGAGTTGTTCTTCTGGTTTTCCTTGGGGAAATGCTGAATTGCAGATATCAAAGTATTTGGAATGGATCTCTGACTCAGAAATGTGTATCCTGCCAGGAAGTGACGTATTTGATTTTTACTTTTCCATTTTGATTCTTGACTTGCATAACTGTCGATAGTAATTCCAAAGACTTCATCTGCTTTATTCCTCTTCTCTTTTACTGAATGTCGCATGAAGAATGAATGAGTGAGGATAAATAGGAGGACAGTTTGTCTAAATGTATGTCCTTCTTTTAGAAAATCCTATTTTTCCTTCTCTTTCACACCAAAAGAAGAAAATCTGATTTTATGTTCAGTTTGCTTTTCTTCTTTAGGCTTTGACATACAGGAGGATAAAAAGGAGGACAGTTTGTCTAAATGTATTTTTCTTTTAGAAAATCCTATTTTTCCTTCTGTTTCACACCAAAAGAAGAAAATCTGATTTTATGTTCAGTTTGCTTTTCTTCTTTAGGCTTTGACATACAGATCAGGAAATAATTCGGGTCTACCAAAATTTATATCTTGGTGAAGTAGACTGGCAAGTAAGGGCTGTTCGGATCTACTATGCTGTTTCTTTGGTGGCTCTCTTCGTTTGATACCCCAAAATGTGACTCGTAAGCCCCCAATTTAGGAACAACTGGGCGCACCCTTTGGTGCACATAGTCACTAGGACTGCCTCTGTCCTGCACAACCTGAAAAAATTTATGCATGCAAATCACTCACACGATAAACAGGCATGTATCATAATGTTTCTAATATTTCCTTGTCCGTGCAATTGTCTTTTCTGCTTTCATAGCCTCCAGGCAATATCCTTCAGAACTCATATATACATTTTTTCCTGAGCTAAATAATAAAATACTAATGATTATACTGGACAGTACTTGCAGTCATTACTGTACTGATGGTACAAAAAGATTTGTGAAAATTGTGACATTCTCTCAGATCCACTTGTTTTGCTAATCTCACTTAGCCCAGCTGCTTAGCCTGTATGTAATACCAAATATTTGAATTTATGAAAAATTAAGAATGAGTATGAATGAGCACTGGTTAACGAAAGAAAATCCTAAACAAATAATGTCATAGGTTGTAATTATTTAAAGCTCAGAAAGATTTCTGGGAAGGCAATGAAATAAAAAATAATGGGCGAATTCATGAGGTCTCCCATCACCATGAATACCAACACGACCTCATCGACCTTCTCTCCAAACAGTGCTACTTACTCACTTCGGGATTCAGTTCACAGTCGCTCTCCTGGCCTTTAATGGAAGTGAGTGACTTTGGGGTATAAGCAGGGCATGATTATAATACCATAATGAACTCCCTCCTGCATGTGTATCCTCTACCTTGTACTAGAGGGAATTAGACTGACCTCAGCGGTGTGTCATAGGCTGTTAGCAGTGAGCCCAGGTACGTGAAGATGAGCTTAGTCTTAACATGGGAATATGTAGTGAACTGGGAGCTGGATCCATAAAAGGACCTGGGTCATGCAACACGTAATTTTTAGGTGCCTAGCAGTTTAGTGAAATTCTCAGCCACCATGTGAAGTGTTACAGGCAACACATGAAATGCAAAGAGTGAGGAACCCAAAGACTGCACCCTCGGAAACCAGGAAGCTTGAGACATCACATAAAGCACTCACCAGACAAGAAGGGGCCAATTTCCCCTCACAGCGACCGAGGTCTCCTGAGATTCCCAACCACAGCAGAGCTGGTCACTGGTGCTGGCTTTGACTCTCCTGGTGAGAAGTTACGTGTATAGAAACAAATATACCTGCAACCTAAGCACTTGCCTTCAGATGGGTCTCCAGAGAGTCAGGGAGCAGTCTTCACATCTTCATCTTCTTTGATCTGGAGCAGGGACTGAAGTATTTTATTTTATTTTCCCCCATTGAAGTGCAGTGCCCAAAACGTTTGGTTGTCTGCCATTCTGGATGGAGTTTTCAATTGCTCCTAGTAAAGAAGTTAAACTCTGTATATATAATTAAAGATTCAGAATCTGGCAGCAGATGAGTGGGAGATTAAGGATCTCTGCGATGCTTAAAAATTCGATAGATCTGCTCAAAATCTCTCCGTGGACCCAGGCCTGAGAAAGCACAACATTTGGAGCCTGTAACTAGATAGATTTAAGTTCTGCTGTGAAATGAAGTTCTCTGAGCTGTTCAGTGTAGCAATGAAATCTTAAGATGACCACTGACTTAATTTAGCATACTTACCTAATTAGTAAAGCCTTACTCTTGATATATATAGTACTGTAGGTGTCAGTAACTTAGACATTATATCTGGGTAAACTGAGGCACCAGAAAATTCTGACATGCACAAAAATCACATGGAACTTTCTGAAAACAATGTATACCTACCAGTCCTCTTTTATTTGCATTGCTCTGTTTTTCATTGATATTAACTCACCTTCTTTGCTACGTGTATGTCTCCAGAAAGGAGAAATGTTTCTGAGACAATAGTTATGGAGTGTCACATACATTTGTAAGAGCTTCTCTCTCCAAAGGTCACTTCTTCCAGGAAATAAAGTAAAATTCTTTAGTGTTTTAAATGGAGGTCAGTTAGCTCATGAAAAGAAGAGTGTTTGCAGGATACCCAGTCCTGTCTAGTTTCTTGCTCTCAGGCACACACCCATTCCTAGAAATGTGTTCTTTCATGTTAGGAGCTCTGGTCTAACCATCCCAATATATAAGGTTATGAAAGGATTTGCTTAAGGCATTTTTATTTTTATCCAGGCAAGCAGTCAGGAGAAGAAGAGGGAGGCAGTAAGGGGGAACAAAATGATCTTGGATTTAACATGGATGAGAAATGTGAAAATGCGTAATTCTCAAATGCTTTTAGAGACAGTACTGCTTCTGTTTAGGAATGAATGAGAGAGAAAGAGACAAGTGATGTGTAGTTTCTTGTTCAGAGTGAATTCATACAAGAAAGGTTTGGATAAGAGATTTGACAAATAAGTTTGAGAATAATCTAACAAAAGTGGACTGGGCAGCCTATAAAGCAAGATGGCATGTGCCCATCTTTTCTAACAAGAGAGGAGGTAAAACCAAACAGAGTGGATGAAACAAATATGTCTGCTGAAGGAAGGTTTCTGCCCAAAACATTGGGCCAACAAAATCTGAATCTGAGTCTCACGTCAATGCGAAGGAGAATAGCACAAGGTCAGTGCACTTTTCCAGCTTTCATTTCAGCTATCTGGGCAGGCAGTGTGGCATGTTAAAACCTTTATTTTCAGTCAGTGATAAGTGAATGCACAGCTAGAGATGCACCAAAATGATGATATTAAACTAAAAAAACATCCCTGGAGAACATGCCTCTGTACTTCCTCATCCCCTCAGCATAGTTAGAACTTCTTCTGGCCAACAAAGCCAATCTATAGTTATTATATCTCTTTGTCTCTTTTCATATCTCCTAATAGAAGCACTGTTGTAGCTGCTGGCTAGAAAATTAGCCAAGTGAACTCTCTCTGTCTGTCTCTCTCTCTTCTCATCATATTACTGGGAAAATTTAACAGTCTCTCGCTCTTTCCTTTTTCCTTTGCAGGCTGGTAGCACACTGGAAGGGCTTAGAGTGAACCAGTTTAACTCTCATATATCTCATACAGTCTTCACTATAGTTGGTGGATATGTCCTTATTCTCAGCCTTTAGGGGGAAAAAGTGAGTAGAGTATGTAGTTACTTCCAGATGGTGATTCGGGAATGTGGTTCATTAAGAGAAAAGTAAAATCTAAAGCAGTAAAACTGAGAGGAAGCCAGGAGACAAAGCAGTTATCTATGGGCATTTTACCAAGGAGCCTTTTATTTTGGGGGGGGGATAAGCTACAACATTCCCATTCCGGTTTATGGGGAAGTGAACAAGCATTCTGGTTAGAATGGATACAGCTGAGGATCCAGAGCAAATATGGACCAGGAAATGTAAATCATTTCACCTGTTACAGTGAAAAAATTGAGGCAATATAGCTACTTTTCTGTCTCTTCTCAAAAGCTTATCTAGCCAAATAATTGTGGTTGGAAGGAAGAACAGCGAAATGGGCTCAGGAAGCAGGTAAAAATTAGAAAAAAAGGGTCTTTCGGAGAATTAGAGGATCATATAGCAGTCAAAAGTTATAATGGTTTAATGGCAGGAAAAAACCCTGAGAATTTCCATCGACTTCAGAAATTAAGCCAAGACTTGCATTCACGTCTATGATGAATACTGCTCTAAAACAATTTCCTTTTTTAAATTTCATATGGCATCTTAGTATCAAAAATTTATATATTTAATATTTTTACTGTCGGCAGACCTTAGATGCATACATGCCAGCTCACAGAAAGGAAACCTGTACTCCTGATGATCTGAGAAGAGGAAGAGCAGTAAAATGTAATTTGTGTGAAATTCCTGGTCTTATTCTACAATTGCTACATACATCTGAGCAACACAATTCTCATGCAATCAAATAAATGAACATCTTGATCCAGCTGAGCAGTCTAGAGACCTGTTTCACCTAGACCACTGATTTTCGGTGGTTTCACACAGGGTGAAGTGAGGAAACATAGCTATCACTGGCAGTTTCTGAAACCCAACAGCTGTCGAACGTTTGCTGGGACATCCGTGTGCACACAGGAATGTACCCATTAACTCACCTGAGAGGTGAGGATTGCTACTGCTTGTGACTGGCCAAAGGCGTTCATCATCTCCAGTGATCTCCCTAAATTATTTCTGGCACAAAGCAGAATTTTTCCTTAAGGAAAAGCATGGGAGGAGGCAGTTTCTCAAGAACTCCGTCATCCTTTTCTAAAGTAGAACTTGATGGACTTTTTTTTTGTGAAATAGCAATTTTATTAAAAGTGCTCTTATGTTGGCCTCAAAACATTTATGTCCAAATTGCAGTGGTTTTTTTTTTGTTGTCGTTCCAATAGTCAAGGTTCCCCTTGGGCCCCCTTGTCCTGAGGAATGTTGTATGGCACAGTGACAAAGAAATTGTTGAAAATAAGTAAGTTGAAGTGTTGAAAGGCTTGAAGAAGTCTGGCATTATTCTTTGCTCACTGTATTCACTGGCTTAGTATCTGAGATTGGACAAGACAGACTGAGTTTACTCATCTAAAAGGTGGGACTGATAATAGTACCTCAAGCGAGGTGTTGATAGAATAATTTAATTAGTGTTACCGAAAGACTTGAAAATCCTTAGCTAGATAATATTCTAAAAGTATCACATTTCCTTCAATAAAGATTGCTTGCCAGCTGGGAGTACCCATTTGGGATTCAGCATTTCCAGTGTTGTACAGTGCAAGAAGGTATATAAAAAGAAGAAAATTCTTTTTAAAGATCATAGTTGTTTTTTAAAGATTACATTATGCTTGTGACTCTACTACGCCACTGAGGAATCATTGCAACAATTGTAATGCTTTAAAGCAAAGGGCAAATGCAGCGTTTAGACTCTTGAATAGGAACGATGAAAATAATATTCGTTCCTCCTATGCTTTAGAAACAGTACTCTAAAACGCCTTTCTAATATAAAGCAAATTATTTTCCTGTGCTCCCTTTATCCCCTGTTACAAATTACAAATAAGCGGAAGAATGAATGAATGGAGCTGATGTTTCAAATAACAAAAGGAAGCAGGTGAGGTGATAATTGCTCTTGTTTGGAAGCAGCCCTCAGGATCATGGGCTGAATTGACATTGAATTGAGAATGCGGGTAAAAGCTGAGAAACACACTGAAACACAAGCCAGAGCTTTGTGTCCAAAGATAAAGCATCACTTCGGAAAATCAGCTTCATTGCAGTCTTGGGTTTGAATTGGTGTTAGGAAGAGAGCAGGGATGTGAGTAAAGGTGACTTAACCTGGGCTTTGGCTTCTGCTGTAACCTTCAGCCTTCATCTATATGGCTTGAGTCTTCCATATCCCTCAAGTCTTACTCATTTCCTTGATTAGTTTCTGGAGGTTTATCTCCCTTTCCTGGCCTTTCTGTTCTGCCTTGTTTTTCCATTCTCATGGTCATTTGGTGCCACTCCTCTCTCCTTGGTGACAAGAGGGCTGAAACCTTCTGTAGCTATAGCTGAATCTTCCAGTCATCCACAAGAAATATCCTACACTATTAGGTCAAAAAATTTCACTGGCATTACAATCTATTCCTACATTTTTTTTCCCCCTCAGCCGCCCACCTGGCAGCTCAGTCTGGCAGCATCCAGACAAACATGTAACTGCCACACGAAATTACTTCCTAAGGGCCAAATCCTGCTTGCATTAGTAATGCAAACGGTGCCATTAACTTCACTCTGAATTGATGCTGTTAATTAACATGGTGTTATTTTTCTGTTATTAGTGGTTCTTTTCAAAAGTCATTAAAAATCAAAACACAAAACCAATGTAATAATATTTAATACATGCTACAAATTACTTTAATTATGGAGTAGCATTAAAAGGTGGCTAAAAATACATTAAATATTTTCTTCATGTTATTTTTACAGGTATGCAATGCTGTGGTTGCCAGAGAGTAGTTATACTACTGGAATGGAAGAACAAGGGTTCATGAGACTGTCATACTCTTAATATGTTCTCCACACTGTATAAACTTTAAAAAACAACAACAAACACTCAAAAACCCCAGACCCCAAACAAATACTTAACTGAGCTTTTATAATGTTGACAAGGCACTTCATTCCAGGTTTTACCATGTGCTTTTTTAATTATTATTTATTATTATTATTATTTTTCTGGTCATGTTAAACTCTGAAGAGGATTAGGACCTTGTTTTGCTGGGTAAATGCTGTGTGCTTGTTCCTGCCACAGAGATCTGGTAATATTATACATCTGCATATCCATACAAATTCTTTAGCTTCAAGGGTCTCAACAATATTAAATCCTAATGAACTTTACACCTGCCTCTGTGAGCAGAAAATTATTTTTATTCATACGTTATGCAAAAAGCATTGAAATGTTCATGCAGAAACTTCGTGACTTGCTTTAACTCCTGTGACAGAAAAGGAGTAAAACACAGCTCATTTATTAAGGTACATCCATCAGCTATTTTACTTCCTTCTTTTACTAGTGTTTGCTGTATTTTGAATACATTGGTCTTATCATGATGACCATGCAAACAAAATTCAAATAAATAAAGATGTCATTTGTCTGTCCGTCAGAAACACCTTGGTGGGGTTACCATCTGATGTCTAGTGCACATCCATGTTTGTGTGTCTCAGGATTGTACCCAGACCACAAAAAAAAATCACAAATTAAATGAGAGAGAACAGAGTAAGATATCAGGGTTCTTCTGTCTGGAGATGATCAAGAAAAGAAAGAACTAAAAGGTAACCCTGCTGAAAGGCATACATTGAGTATTGTTCTTAAAATTACACTTGGAAACAATATTACAAATCCAATAAACCTGAGAATTAAAGTCAATGTAGAATAAGTGACAAAGGTTATCAAAAGATAAAAGTAATGCAGAACAGAAAAACCCTAAAATGAAATAAAGTTTTTTCCCTCTCTCCTAAATTATACAAAAATCTACCAAATTAGAAGGTCTAATAAGATTATCCGTCAAGAAGCATCCACTTTCAGGTAACGTACATGAACGTTTTTCAGCATTTAATAATTTTCTCCTTGGATCCTATATATAAATGAAGGTACTTGATGACATCTAAAACTATCAAAAGGAAGAAAGTTGATTTTGGTTTAGTTAGGAGCTTCTGCAAATAGGCAGAAGAAGGAGTTTAGGAAATCTGTTGCAGAAAAGTAAAGCAGCTTTGCTGGGACCCTCTTTACTTATGAACAAGGATAGGTGGTCAAACAAGAGGATCAGATTCAGTGACCAGCTTCTATGGTGCTGAGCTCAGAGCAGATTTTAAGACAAATACCAGGAGCTGAGTTGTGGGACTTCTGTGAGTTCTGTTTGTATCTCTAATGTGACTTGTAGGACTAACCTGTAGTTCAGGCCTGTAGGCCTAAGCTGTAGTTCTGACCTAGCTCTGTGACAGCTTTTTCCCAGAAGACCATGTGTTTTATATCAATTATACGCTGAAGGATGAGAACTAGTTCCTCAGAGAAGGTCACACATGTGGCCTTCCACTCAAATGTGGAAGGATTTTGGGATACCTACACTGCATTGCAGTGAATAATACAATTCTACAGGAGAATACTTGTCTCCCTGACCTAAATCCTCCTCTCTAAGACTTAAAGCCTGATGTGGGCCACAGCCTAAAATGGCAGAGGGATCTAGACAGGTCAGTCTAGGCATATGGGACATTTCATGCCCTTCCACTCATGACAAGCTCACAATGTTGCAGAACAATGGACATATGCCTATTTTTCATCTTCTTTTTATTTTTGTCTCTTTGAACCAAGCTTTCAAAAAATTTACCTGAAATGGGAAGATTGAAAAAGCTGTGAGAAAATGAAACCAGATTTTCACTGGAAAATGTTTTACAACTTCAACTAGAGCTGTCAGTACCATGAACCTACTGCTAGAAGATCATGCAGCTCTTGTGTCACAAGTATTTGCATGCTCTGGTCTCTGTCATATCTGAAATCCTTATTCTTGTTCTAGTTTTCCTTCACTTCTGTTCTGTAAGAGCCTCATTTTCTTTTAGCAAAGTAGAAGGTATTTGTTAGAACATTTTCTAATTCTTCATTTAGACTGGTAAGATATTCAATTCCTCCTTGGATATTAAACGTTATACCCATGGTTACAGATGAGAGATGCACATGTCTCAAATTTAAGATTAATCCTTTCCTCAGGTGATATATAAAGGGAAATTTCCAAGGTTAAATGTTCATCCTATGCATTTTTAGCTGATTACAATTTTATGAATACATTTTTAAGAGGTGCTTAATTCCCACTGAAACCATCAAAAATTTCTATCTACTGTGCACACCTCACTGTTAAAGAGGCTGTTTACCAAATGGACCTTTATTTTCAGCAGAAAGAAACAGCAGTTCTCCCATAACAAATCCATGGGAACACTCCAGCTTTTATCAATTTCCTGCTTTCTTTTCCCTCCAAACCTGGGTAAAAATGGGAGTTTTGCTCTATACCGAAGCAAGCAGAGTTCAGAGCACCACTAGAAAACAATGATGTTTGTTGATGGTGCTGGCTTGCTGAAGTTTTACTGATAACAACAAATAAATCCCATGTAACAGAGTGTCTCCTCACAGGCAGGACAGGCAGTTGTCTTTACTTTAGGCTTTACAGAGGCATTTCCAGGGTGGGAAGAACTTGTGGAAAATTACACCTTATTCGGAGCGGACAGCCACAGTCTGGCAGCATCCTTTCAGTCTGAGAGGGGTGGGTGTCTAACTGCTCAAGAGAGAATATATTTGGGCAGTTTAGGAATTTGTCTACCCCAGTATGCTTGATAAAACCAACTAGAGGAACTGTTGAGGGGATTTCAAGCGACATCTTCATCACGGGTTAGTGAAGTGCCAAAGGCAAGCGTAATCTGCCTCATGATTCAAAAGAGGAATGACTCAGATGAAACAGACTGTAAAGGGGACTTTTTCTTTGAGGACTCCCACACAGGACACTATGGATCTCCCAGACTCCACTGTGTCCTCTCCACCATGAATTGAATAGTGCTCGCAACTGGTAGAATCTTCCCCACAAAAACTGTGTGTTATTTCCTGTTTCCTTCAAACCCCAATTCTATGAGTGCTTATATGAAGTTGCAACCTGTTTCTGGCTGGGATGGCAGTGCAGAAGGTTATTTTGGGTAAGACTGCTGACAGCAGAAACTCTCAGTGGTGCTCTCTCCTCCACAAGTCATTTTCTTTTCCCCATTCAAGCATCCTTGCCTGCTTGTTTCAATTTTTCCTCCAGCCCTTTCATTTCCCAAGCTGGTGTCTACCCTGGGATCCACATATAAAGTTCCTGAACTGTACATGAAATTATAACGTTATAATATGAGCACTTTTGACATTCACATAACTCATTTACATTTACAAGCATGAACCAGAGGATCCCACAAAGCCCAGTGAGCTACCCTGAGAAGTAAGCTTTTATCAGTCTAGCATGTTTTAATGTTTTACAGGTGAGGAAGCTGGGACAGAAGCTTTCCCAAACCTGGCTGAAGGCTTTATCCAAGACTGACCATTACACCAGAGATGGAAAGAGGATAACACAAGAATAGTGACTCCAGCCATGTGGTTACCGTACCAGTCAACTCTGTTTCAAAATAAGTAAGCATTTTGGGTGTGGAATTTGAATCTCTCAAAATCTGATAAAAATTTTACAGCCATGTTCTCTAGTACTTTCAAAAGGCAGAGATTTCTGATGTTTCCCAGACTTCAATAAGTGAAAACATCTCAGGGCTCCCATTTACCTGTACAGTGACATTTTTCCCTCCTTCCCAGCAGGTAGAAGCAGTAACAGAGCCAAGAAAGAGCTATTCCTTGTTGAAGTAATTGAGGGCAGCAGGTACAAGAGCCCAGGAGTGTTCAAATGCTAACAAGAGTGTATCAGGCATACATGGAACACATAGCAATTCACAGAAACGCGAGGGTGTCAAGTTCTTGTGACTATTGCAATATATTATGTCTAACCTAATGACCTAAATTAAGAAATTCTTCCTCTGAATTTATTAGTTCTGATGAATCACCTTTTTCCAAATTCCAAGAATACATTGGCTTGCAATTGAGATTCTAAGTGATGTGTGGCACAGGCAGTGGGTGACTAGAATTCAGTTCCTATATAACTTCTCTTTTGAGTAAGGTTATATTGAAGACATAGGACACAGAACCAGTGTAGGAGGTTTAGTTTCTCTTACAGCTTTGAGGCCAACTTTGTTGCGGAGTCAGCAGTACCAGAATCTAATGTTTCTCAGGTTATTCAGGGCTTGAAAGTTGTGGATATCTGCTGGGATTTGTTTTCCTTGCATGATTTCTGCCACCTGAGATGGTAAATGCCCAGCAACGTGAAGCTTTATTCTTGTATTTTATTTGTCATGGGTCTAGAATATTATTTTCATGATATGAAAGTTTCCTCAATTTTTTTGCTGATGCACAGAGAAATAATTTTTAGGTGCTACTCTGAACTGTACCAGCAGTTTGCTGTGTTTCCTAGAGAGAGTTTTGCATGGTTCTCTTCCCTGTAAAATGAGATGGTACTCTTATAAGTACTACTTATATACTGCATAGGAAAATTTCGTGAAATGTAATTTACTGATTACAAATTGTGAATCCTAAGTGACATGTCCCTCCAGAATGTATAGTAAAAATACTGCTATATAATTTAGCAAGGATTTCAAGAAAACTCCTAACCCTTGTACATTCTATGTCTCTTAGCAAACACGTCCTTGTCGCTGTCATCACCACCTCACACTTCCTCATTCTCCACTTCCAGTTTGCAATGTTTTATATATACTAAAATCCATATGCTGCCATTAAAGACCTGAAAAAAACACAAACCTGATCCTTCTGATGTGGGAAGGCTCTAAGCGAAGGAAAGGTTTGAGAAAGAGGAGAAAAATGAACAAATGGAGGAGCTGGCCAAGGACAGATTGCTGTGGACAGTGAATCTGGCTCTGAGGTGGATGTTTTTCCGTTGCCCTTGTGTAGAGTCATGGGACTTCACAGTTTTCCTGCCAATGGTGTTTCTCACTAGCCGAAGGCAAAGTAGTTGTCCCCAATACCTAAGGAAACCATTAACTCCTACAGGCCATCGGACAAGCATGAAGCAGACAAGGAAGGTGGCAGATGTAGAAGATACATGATCCTCATTTGAAGCATTGGGCTGTATCTTACCTTGTGTTTCACTTCCTCTGCCCTCTCTGAAACTACATCCCACTTACATCCCCTGGGAAGAATATAATCCTGAGGACTGATAATAATAAGAGAAATGTTCATCCCACTTCCCAGAATCCTACATCTGGTTCATCTTCAGTGAACTACACTTCACTCAGCTTTCCCATCAACACCACAGCACTGCTGTAGCAAATCCAAGGGTGTCTTGCACATAGTCCTACAACAAGAGGCATCTCACAAATAAGGAGAGGAAAATCACAGGAAGAAGCAGAAGTAACAACCAGACCTGTTCTTCTGTTGTTTTGTTTTACGAGGTGATACTAATATTTGGAAATATACAACTTCCTCATAGCAGGCTGCAGAAAATTCAATAGAAATATGTTATTTTGAAATCAAAGGTTCTGTTGAAAATGAAAAGCTTTGCAAAACTGGGAAATTTATGCAATAATTTTGTTTAGGAAGAAAAAACAGGAAAATGTTCTGATGATGTCAAGATATCCCTTTCCTACATTTTTGGAATGAAGCACTCAGAATTTCAAATTTTTAAAAAAGGGTTTTTTTTAAATTTAGATATTAAAAATTAATATAAAGGAAACAAAATATTTTGAATGCCCTGAAATGATTACTTTTATTTGTTTTACTTCATGGAGAATTTGAAAACAATTTTATTTTTACTCAATGTCAAAACTAAGTTTTCACAGAATCACAGAATGTTAGGAGTTGGAAGGGACTGGAAGCTCATCCAGTCCAACCCCTGCCAGAGCAGGATCACCAGACCAGGTCACACAGGAACACGTCCAGGCAGGTTTTGAATGTCTGCAGAGAAGGAGACTCCACAACCTCTCTGGGCAGCCTAGGCCATGCTCTGGCACCCTCACAGTGAAGAAGTTTTTCCTCGTGTTCAGATTGAACCTCCTATGCTCCAGCTTGCTCCCATTGCCCCTTGTCCTATCACTGGACATCCCAGAGCAGAGCCTGGCTCCTTCCTCCTGACACTCGCCCTTTACAAATTGACAACCATGAATGAGGGCACCCCTCAGTCTCCTCTGCTCCAAGCTCAAGAGCCCCAGCTCCCTCAGCCACTCCTCATAAGGAAGATGCTCCACTCTCCAAGTCCTTTGTGAAGTAGAACATATTTTCTTCTAGACAGTGCTAATGCTACAAAAGAGGAAGTGTTGCCAAAATCTGATGAATAGGAGAACAGAGCAATTGTGCCTCTGAAATTTTATCGGTGGAGAACCATTCAAGTAGTTATATCAGACCTGCAGTAACTTGTTTTCCAGGATAATGAGATACACAGAAGGGAACTTAGATTTTTCTCAACAAAAATTTTTATGAATCTGGTCACATTTTATGGCAAACTCAAACTGAGTTTTGCGTTCCTCATGAAAGCTTATTGGAAGTTTATGTGAAAGCAAGTTTTGCATTACAATTGATTTGGTTTCTAACCCCAGAGGTTTAGATTTCCACTGGGTGGAATTTAATAATCTCTGACTGAATTCCTGTCCCTGTTTTTCCACTTGTCCCTTTGCCTTTTTCTAGGTCTCTTTTCTGGTAGTGCTATCTGATTCTAGTGCATTTCCCATTGCTAGGTGTAAGAACCTTCTCCTCCTACCTGCAGCCATCTGGAACAGACTCTCCCATCTCTCTGCCTACTTGGCTCTCCATGTTTTTCCATATGTAAGCTAAAAATAAAAAATGAAATATCTTTGTCTTTTGACTTTCTCAATTTCCTCTCCATCCTACTATTAGTACTTTTCCTCTGTAAATAAGTTACTTAACACAGTAAAGCCTTTTCAGGTAGCCTTTATGTGATAGGCATTATAGAAATGGAGTTACATTGTGCTGTGAATGATGATACTTGAAAAGACTCATTTGCCTACATTCTTCCACTCAACCTCTGCTCCTTTATAAGCAGAGAATGGAGCATGGTTAAGGAAAACAAGATTCATTTCCCTTAAAACCTCTAAGTTAATGTGCTGTGGTTTCTGTGAGAGGAGAGGCAGATAGATAACAATGTGGGCATTCCCAGAACAAGGCATTTCTGAAGCAATACCCAGATTGGTGACTGCTTTCTGCCCCAACTTTTCCCCTTTCCTCTTCCTCTTTCTGCTTGATTCATGACAAGATATGTGAGACACTCCACAGCAGGAAAAACATAATTTCCCTACATGGGAAAATTTGACTGGTCTCAGAATGTGGTTAGATATGGCTGCACTATGTGTTGAGCACACCTTGAAGCCCTGGCAAAATCCAGACTTAACAGCCAAATGCATGGTGTGAACAGAAAGCGATAATGGGTATTGAGATTGGTCAACACAAGGACAACAGAGAGCTGTAGATAGCGCACACTTGGGTTTCACAGCACAGCGAGAACCACGTATTTCAGGCAACGACAAGAGATATACAAAACAAGTACATGGTCCAAGTCAACTAGGTTACAGTCCTCTGCCTGGCCCAGGCCCTCAAAGTCATTCTCCATACAGCCACGTAAGATGGTGTGAGAGATACACATCAGACCATGCTTTTCTACCACATCTTCTCCAGAACAAAGAAAGGTGAAGCAACACAAAGGCAATAGTTTTGACTGTCCCTTCATCAGCTCGCACAAGGAATGGGACTACCTCTAGTTTGGTGCAGGTCACAGCTTCTGTGTACAGGAACAGAGAAAACAGCTGTACACACGGTACTCTTTACACCAGTATTTCGTGTCTGTGTGTAGGTCTTTCAGAAATCAGGCAACTATTCTGGAAACAGATGTAATTTCTGATGCTAAAAATCTGCCATCCAAAAAATTATAAGGTTTTTAATAACAAGGTTTTTAAAGAGAGTCTTCCTTTTTAAAAGCATGATCACCAGTGTGTGTTAACTAACTCAGTCTCCAAGATCTTGTCACTAGCCAGACTAATAATCCAGTATTCTTTCAACAGCCTTCACAATAATGGACATATTTTCAGCTTTCTCAGGTCAGGCAACTTATCAAAAAGAACTATGTGGCTCCATGCAGAGCTGCAAGTGATTCTTAGCAGCTTACCCTACAGTACATCATGCAGGGACTTGTGCTACATTCCCCTGGATGATGGACTTCATCAGAGTCTTTGAAATGAAGTAGCTGTTCCAATACATGCAGGGAACTTACAGGCAGCTAAAACTTTATTGACATTGGAGAACTGCGTGCATTTATTTATAAAATAAGAAAATATCTTATACACATGCACATGGACACATGCACACACACACACACATGCCACCAGAGTACACGGAGATAAAGAAATCTGCAACATTATAACCTGAGATGGAAAAGGTGAAGGAAAGAGACTTCTGTGCACAACACCTATTTTACCCCTGTTTTTCATTATGTGGATAACCTTAGAGCAGTTCTTGTTAGCATTTGGAAAAAGGGAAAAATCTAGCTTCCTGCAGGGGAGCTATTATTGCTAGAATGTACTAGCATTATCTTGCTTATGGGGGGGCATATTGTTTATGCAGTCTATTTATCAGTGTAGGAATATATCTACCAATATAGCAATATCTCTACAGTAATGGCATACAAGAATAAAAGAGTTTTCATGAATAGAGAGTTCCTGCCTGTAGCATGTACATCTGAGATACTAAAGGATTATTTACCTATCATTAAGATATGGATTTTTTTATCTAGTCCAGTTTTTCTTGCAGCAGAAATCATATTAAACTCTCTAGCTATTATATCTAACATCCATTGGGCAGCTTTTCATTCCGGGTAACCTAATATAAATGAAGAAAATAAATCCACGACAATTTGTTGAGCAGTCTTTTTTCTCCTTCCCCCTCCTCCCTTTCCTAAATTAAATTCACATAATAAAATCCAAGGGTTGCTTTTCACTCACATCCGCTTCAATTAACATGCATGACAATGTATGAAATTTTTAATGGAAGAAAAAAGCTGAAACACAATATTTTTAAACTATTGTGTAGGGTAAAAATGCTGCATACAACACAGTGTGCTTATACGTCACACAACAGTCAGATGGGCTTTAAAATTCACTGTGAGCCTTCCTAGAGTTCCTTTTCTCTCGTATTTTCCATTATAGGATGTCTTTTAAGATATTTTAGTGTTTTTCATTTAATGAAATATTGTTCTATAACATTGTTTTGGGAAGTGTTTCCTTGTTTAAAACAACCACGATTAATAATAACAAAAGCATTAATAACAATAGTCATATAATGACTGAAGACTGCAGCCAGTCAAAAGATTCTAAAGCAGTACATTTTTCTTTCTTTCAGATAAAGTATTTCCACTGAATGGTAATTTCTTTCTTAAAAAAAATTGCTTTTTGTTTAAATTTTCCCATTTCTACTAGAAGTAGTTTTGATACTGATGGAGGAATTTCAAAGAAAAAATGTAAACAACGAGAAAAGTCAGTTTACTAATATTTTTTACTAGGAAGAAAAAGGTTTTTCTGAGAGTATTATGTGAGGTCTTGGTGTAAAAATTGATTGCATGTATCCATTAACTGTATGTGCAAATCAGCTCATTTACATAGCCTTTCTGGTACCCCAGTTTAATGTATCCCTCACCTATTAAAGGTTGGGTACATTTATTTTTCACCCTGGTGGGTCAAAAAGGCCAAGATGACACAGAGCCACCATAGCTGATTATATAGTCTGCCTCCCCTCTGAAACCCATGGCACTTGACTTCTCAGGGTAGTGACGAGGGGAAGAGGGAGAATGAAGATGCTGCTTCCATACTGCTGCACCCAAGACATTTGCAGCTTGCAGTAATCCAAATTGCCCCTTCTGGTGACCCAACTCAGGTAGGCTGAAAAATTGTCCTGTACCATATAAAAGAATCAACCCCTCTGCTTTTATGCCACTGGAGCAAGAAGAGGTTGTAATTACAGTTACAGCCAGAGGGATCTGTCCTTGCAGTTGATGAAGATGGAAGAAGGTATCTTGCATGTGTACAGGTTAATTTAGGCCATGGGCTTTCCCATCTACGAATCTCACATGCTGGCTTCACCCCACCTGAAGTATTTCAAAGGTGTATAACTTTGCATGTAATTCAGGCTGTGACCTGTTGGGTGCTTCCCTCTTTAATTCAGCCATATAATGGTCTCAGCCTGGGTCCTTCTCAAACCGCCCTTTTGGCTTCTTCTGGAGAAACAGTGATGATGCCCTAGGTGGTACGGGGAAGAAGCATGGACCAAGCACCTCCTGAGAGACAGGAAATAAGTTCTGCACAGGTCAAGGGAGAAAAAGGGGACCAGACAACACAGGGTTGAACCACAGTGGTACCCAGGAGCTCAAATGAGTTTTTCTTTCAGTTATTGGAAAGGTCTATTTGTTCTTTATTGACCTTTCTTCATCCTATTCTCTTTTTCTTTTGTAATATATTTAAGAGAATGAAGTGCTCTTAATAAGGCTGAACTGAGAACATTAGAGATTCCATTGACTTATTTAAGGGCATGTTTTAACCTAGAGGTTATCTTATCTCAAAGCTTTCCTGCAGTACAGTCATCTCTCTTATAATAACTAAACACCGCTGAAATACTACAGTCATGTCTTGTACACCGCTGAAATACTACAGTTGAGTCCTGTGTTCTACTTTTATAGATGCATAATACGCGTACAATGATACTATGTTTATTCATTCTGTTTATTGGTTGGAACATGATTTTTAATGTGTGACATAAAAAGAGGTTTTCAAGTTTAATTGCAGTGTCAACCCCATCATGCTCATCTTTATCTTTGGCCGCTTTTACTTCCAGACTAGCGTTTTTTTATAGGATATCCACACATAATAAAGCATCCAAACAACTTTTTCACGTCATCTTCAATGAATTCAGAGGATGCAACAGTTTGCACACTCCTCTGCACACATTTTATTACTCCCACTTTCATTCTACAAGGCTGAAGTGAATCATGTCATAAATATCTGTCTTGCACTTGTGAGCTTGATGTACTATTTTCTTCTAAGATCCTCTCTCTACTCATAACTTAAAAATCTGGCAAAAAGTATTCCATGTTCTATTTTCTCTCATTGGTAAAATTTCAAACTGTTACAGAAAATCCTGTTCCAAACCTGACAGATCTCTCAATCATAAGGTGTTATTTTTAGATAATCAGGGAATATGGTTGTGTTCAATAAATATATAGGGCCAAGCTCAAAGCTGGTATAAAGACACTGAAATAGGTGGATCTATGCCACTTCATACTCACTGAAGTTCTGGTCCAAAGAACATGGTGCTGAAAGCCTTTTATAGCATTTTATAATTTTCAGACTCGTGTAACTGTGATCACATTTGATGTCAACTACACGTCAAGTACCTTACTTTTGAAAACAGTCGTGTAAATATTCACATGACTCAAACTGAATCCATATGTAACTGTGTGCATGATATTTTGTATGCATATATTAAGTGGCATTTGTTAACTCTTTCAGCCTTTGGTGACCACAAAAATGAAGATCACCACGCTGTATCTCTACAACCAGACTGTCTTTTTCTGCCCTCTTCCATCTCCAGGCATCTTAATACAATAAAAACCTGGGTATTTTGTGTCATCATTTGTAATTTGACTGTGAAAGCTATTGGGATATAAAAGTATACTAGTTTTTTTGTAATGGGGTGCTCCTTTTGCCATCGTCTGTCTTCAGATGCTTATTTTTCGGCCATTATATCATCGACACTAGAAGTGAGAGTTTCTCTGAGGAGATCATACCCATCTTGTGGTCAGACTTGGGTTTAGACTTTAAGCTTGAGACTAAAGGAGCTCTGGCATTTTTATTTTTGGTTCAATAGTCCAACGTTTCTTTAGGTTGTTGTCAGCAGATTTTTGGCCCTAAGTAGTGGCATGTGGCACAAACTGACTTGTGAGATTTTTCTGTGCTTTGGATGTCAGAGGTCTTGTGAGATCATATGTTTTTTCCTACGATTCCTGCCATCTTGGTCCAAAACCTCATGAGAATAGTTGTTCTTGGAACATTTTCTCAATATGAAAACCAGGATGAGAAAACTAGGCCTCTTTTGGTTTTGGATCTACCCCACAACAAAACCTAATACTTTGTTTAAATATACTCTGATCTGAAGTTTCCTTGCTATCCCCTCTCCCTTAACATTCAAAAAAGCGGTTCCAATTTCAAGATAAATGCTAAGCTTTTTCTTACAACACATTCTCAATGACATCATATTCCATGGTTACTTTTTAGGCTCCATTACTTCTTTCTTTTCTACACTTTGGGTTTGTTTGGTTTTGGTTTTGTTTGGGTTTCTTTTGTTGTGTTTTGTTTTTGGTTTTGTTTTTTAATTGAGAGTTAAATGTCACAGGCAAATTGGCAGAATATCTTTGATTCCTTGTGTAACATAGTGTTTGACACTCCTTACTACCCAAAAGCAAATAAAATGTCTTTTGTTCTAGCTATTATTTGTTAGCTATTATTTCTTACAAAAAATGAGAAAAAAACATCCAAAGTTGTTGAGAAGAGGCAACAGAAAACTGACCCTAGACCATTCTTGATCAGACAGCAGACATTAATACCACAAGAGATATGATTGGCTGAGAATTTAAATGGTTTTTTAAAGTATTGTGCAATATATATAGCTAACAAGACTATTCCAATGTAATTTTACTCTAAAAAACAGGTTCTAGAGTAAAAGTAGAAATTAGGCCAATCTCTGAGTATTTAAGAGAGGAGGAATATTTATTTCTGGGAGGTGTTTTTTTCTGTAACTGCTATCTATTACAGACCTTTTCTGTTTAAATTAGTTCCTATATACAAATGCATTGAGTTAGCTAGACACTCACCTGATCCACAAGTTCATTATTCACATGCCTAGATAATAAATAGGAGAAACCTCATAAAGTAATCAAGAATTACATTTGCTTTTCTAGCCAGACTTCCTAGGACTTCTATACTGAAGATGGCTAAGTTGCATTTTGAGCTGCATTTGGCTTCCGGGCAACTCAGGTGGACCTTGAGTGTTGTGTTGAACTCCTCTGGACACCACCAGATGTGAAGTATCTTCTATAATCGATATATCCAGCTGCAGGTGACAGCACCTGAGTGATCAGCCCATGCTCAGTGGAGGAACAGGACCAATGTCCGTGCTGGTTCTGCTCCCAGAACTTCCCTACCCTTTGCCTTTTCAACAATTACAGCTTGGGCCATGATAAAAAAACCATAATATGAGAGCTTTCTGTGTCAGTGAAGTTAAAGTCTTTCTTCTAACCCATAATTACCAACAATCTCAGGCATTGTTCTGTAATGAGGTTTGATGTTTTAAACTACAAAGAGGCACTTTTAAGATATGGAGCAGTGTTGCTGGGTTCTGTGTGTTTTTCTTCTAGTTCTAAATTTTGTTTTTCTTTAGCTGATATGAATCTGAAGGCAGGAACTCTTTCTAGATGCACAAGTGCATGCAGTATGGACATATCAAAAGGAATTAATCTATACAGGTATAGATAAAAGAAGCAGGAATAATTGTATATAGGCAATGCATAAGAGGGAGAGAAGACAAAAGGCAAGGAATAAGTCAAATACAAATAAAAGAGAATATGAAAAGACTATTGTATTATGTTAATACTATGTGAAATTAAAGCACTTTAAGATCCTCAGATGTAAGATACTATGTAAGTATAAAGCATTATTTTTTTTTTCTAGAATTTGAATTGAGTCGATACAGTCTGAAAGCAGCTTCTAAATATGATTATATGAGACTATGGACACAATTTCTGCCAGGTAGCATGAATTTCAATGTATTGCTGTGTTATTAAAAGCAACCAGCAGTGTGAACCTGCTGTATTATTAACATGTTACATTAGCCTTAATAGTTAATCCAGTATTCATATTCATATTGTAAGCTCTTCTTCTAAGAGAGAGTAACAGCTTTCTAAATGCTTTTAAGATTTCCAGGAATAAAATTAAAGCATGTTTAAGTACTTGTTGGAAACTGTGTGCAGAATTCTGAATAAGGGAGTTATTGCATTGTATCAGGACCCTTAAGAGATTCAGCTGAGAAATAAATTATGTAAACAATGCAATATGTGTGTGTGTCTACAGCTGTATATCAATATCACCTATATCTATGTATACAAATATCCTTATCCTTTCCTGTCAGTCTGGAATGTGTTATACTGGAGACGCTGAACCTTTCAAAAGAGATGCAAGACATGTTTTTAATGCTGCTTCAGAATTCAGATGCAAAACAAAAACTGGATAAATACTTCATTACATTTTATAAACAATCTGCTTTCTGATAAATTATTATGGAACAACTTTTCATTCTCTTTCAGGAAGCCAGACTCTGAATGCATATGTGGGAAATGAATTTTGGTGAAAGTTCAGTTCAGAGTAAGCTAAATGAGATTTGTTGAAAGCTGTGGGGTGCCTGCAGTTGCAGTGAGAGGTCCCGTGGCAGTGGAGGGGAGGAGGACAGACGGACAGGGGTCAGGGGCTGCAAGGACAGACTCAGTCCTGGAGGGAGTTGTTCTGGGGCTGCACAAAGGCCCCACGTTCAGCTTGGCTGTGGGTTCAGGTTGGATTTCCTCTCTGCAGCTGCTCCACACTCCGTTTGCACCAAGTCCAGACATCTGGGTTTAATGTGAGTGGGGTGAGTTTCAGGCTTAATTCTCCTCTTTGTCTCTCTGTGTGCAACTGTGAGTGTGAAGTAATCTTTCTAGAATTCTTTATTTCTTTTCTGAATCCCTCACTAATTTTGCACCCTTACAATTTATCGCAGTGTAAGGTACATGACCAGTAAATAAACTTGTGTCCTGTCCTATCTCCCGCTCTACCTTCAGAATATACTGTTATTTGTATCATCCAGAAAACAGATTGAAGACTTAACTGAAATATTCCTAACCATCAACATGTCTTTATGACTTATTCTAATATAGGTGTTTCAGGTGCAAAAATTCCTCCTGATAACATCTATTTTTATTTTCCCAAAAATGGAGTAAGTGGGAAAAAAAATCATTTATGGCACCATAATGATTGATTTTTGAACTCTGTGTCTTGGCAGTGTCTGTATCTCCCCTTCCATTTATGATGCCCTATGTCTTATATAGATTAGATACTATATTAAATTTCATGTGGGTGTAATGGAAGAAAGAAATTTAAAAAAAAAATCAGAGAGTAAATAGCTGGTTTGCTTATCATGCCTCCAAGTTTGATTATGGTAGGTTCCGGAGACCACAGGTGGAGGATACTGAATTATAGCAAATAAAAGACTAAAACATAACAAAGCTACCTGAGGGTTTGGCTGAAGTCCCTGTGCAAACTGTGATTAACTGAATACCTGCCCTGGAATGCTGGTTTGGCAAGAGGTTGTACACACATGAATGAATCTGTCTGCATACTTAGACACTGCAGTTAAACTTCTTTCACATTAAAAAAAAAAGAGTGCTATTTCCAAAGTTGTTGAAGATAGTTTGACTCTGTCTGTTTTGATTTAAGCTCTTCATCCTCAGATGAAAAGTGAGGCGACAAGTGTCCTACACATCTGAGAAAGAGTGGGAAGAAGAGGAACAGCAGCAGCCAAGGATGTGTTTGGGTGCATGGGGGCAGTTAGGCAGATTTTCTCCCTGAAAATCTGGGAAATGGGGGCAGATCTTCTCCATGTAAAGTAAAGCAGGTCTATTGATGTAAATTCACCTGAGCTTATGTCCGAAAACCAACAAGACCTGCAGTGGAGAACTGGCTATCTATTAATGGCACTTAACAGATAATATATTGAATATAATTAGATCACATGCAGTGGATTAAACATAAACCCAAAATTTTCAAAAGAGTCTAAGGGAGCAGAAAGTCAGGGGTTTGTGAGCACCTGAGGGTTTGTCTGCATGGTAAAACAGACAAGCACACTGATAAATAACTCTTTCTGCTCTACTTATGGGATCGGTGCAGACACACCCTTGCACTCACAGGCCCCTTTTCAAATCCTAGCTATAAATTACATTTCAGGCTAATGTAAATTAATCCTGGGAGGTAGCTGATGGGCTTAGGAAGGCTAGACAATGATTATGTGTAAGTGTCTATTAGGCTGGTTTCTATATGATCTAAATCTCCATATGATTGTGTGGGGCACAGTACAGTCACAGGGGAAAAGTCATTGCTTGCAATGAAGGAGCTTACGCTTGGAATATATTCCCTGGCTTTTTACTTTATTTTTTGGTACTTTCCATGTATATTCCATATGTTACTAACAATCTGGATCCTGGACATTAACCCTACATCTACAGGGTAAGCCTAAAACCATTTTACTGTATTTCCCTGCTTCCAGCAGAGAGAGCCAGAGTGTACCTCAACATTTTTTGGGGCTATGTTTCCAGTTAAGGACACAACAGCAAGTGTTTCCTGCACAGAAAGGCCCTCTATGGTCATATCTGCCCCTGGCTCACGTGCGGTGAGATGGCTAGTCGTTTCCTCTGCCTTTCTTTATGTAGATGTGCTATGCATCAACTTGCAGGGCAGAGGGACCTCGCCCTTGATTTATAATCAAGTCATGAGATCATCTATGCTCTGAAAGAGTCTATTGTCCAAATCTTATTGGTTTTTCTCCAGGAAAGTTTTGCCAGTGTGTGGAGAGTTGGCCCCAATCGAACAGTTTTCCTCTCCTATATTTACTTTATTTCTGACCCTTCTCTGATTTGTATCTTTTGATTTCCTGACCTTTTTCCCTTAATTTCCCTGGAAATTCAAGTCTTCTCAGCAGCAGTTATTCCAGTTCATGCCAGCATGATGGGAGGTCTGGTACCTGGTGCTATCAGAGGGTCTGCTGCATCAGACAACCTGATTTTTATTATTATTTTTCATGTATGGTGAGAAAAAGCAGCATCAAGTGTTCTTTATGTTGGTCTATGGTAGGGACAGTGGTTGTGTGACCATTTAGTGAGTCCAGCAGTTATGCCTAAAATCAGTCCCACTGGGATTTCGCTGGCTTCATGTAACAGGTACTGGGGAACCATTTCCTTCCGCATATCCCACCCAGTAACACCCCAAACCTCTTACACCCTGTGCTAATTTTTTTTTGTTACAAGATTTTCCTAAGGATCTCTGGATACCCTTCATTTTGTATTACAATGTGCAATGAAATCTCTCCATACAGGTGCAGACCATCCACAACCTTCGCATATGGTTGCACACCATACACAGTAAACCCCCACACAGCAATTAAATTCAGACACTTGGTGGAAAATGGCCAGTTCGTTCTGCTTCTACTTGTTTTGAGAAAAAGACTTCCCCCTCCTTCATCTGAATAGGCAAGATTGACATAAAAAAGTACTTCAAGGGCTGAACCCGTCTACTGAACACAAATACAGTGAATTTCTGTATATCTTTAAATGTTTTATATGTCCTAGTCATATATAATTTATTGTGTTGTGAAGCTGAGCCCTTCTTTGAATGAAAATTTTACTGTCAGAGCCTGGGGTACTTTAGTTTGATGATTTAAAACTCCCAATGCGCTTGTAGCAAATAGCACTTTTTATTACAGCGTGTTTGTCCAAGAGGTCAACTTTCAGCACAGCAGGATTTCTTCCCACTGTAGAATTATTTCTGATGGCAAGACATCTCCCGTCTTAATTCATCTGGTGCTGAAAGCGATAGCCAGCACTGTCTTAGAGGCTCATTAGACCAGACCTCCTATGCACAAGAAAAGAGGTGGAGGCTTCACCTTTTCTTATGCAAGCATCCTTGCTAGTGGATTATACGGCATGTTAAATGCTGCATGCCTACTGATACCCCTTTGGTTTTAAGATTCCCATTTACAGTTTCGCTCCAGTATTTCATTTTCCTCAGAGAGGATGTTGAATATAAGCTGCCCTGTGATGATGTTAAATTCATTTCTAAGATGAGTAAAAGTGACTAAAATTATGTGCATGTTTCCTGTGAAATATTGTATACTGAGCAGGTCCTAGATTAAAAGACAAGCTTGACTTTAAAGGTAATGTGATTAATTTCCTCAGCCAAAACCAGCCAGGTAGTTTTCATGCTTATGTTGATACAGTATAGATGCCCTATTACACCCATTTACAGTCTCCATCCCTTTGCCGTTAGCCCCTGCTGAGCCTATTAAGTTGGTATCAAGTCAACTTGTCCCTTAGTGATAGTACACAAACTCTCCGAGTGCTGCAGAATTCTGCATCTGTCCTCTTACCTGTCACTTCAGCCTCCTTTTACTGATGTTAAAAGAAATCTTTACTGTCAGTCATATAACCAATTCACTTTGTTCACAGGCTGTGACAACCTTGTTGTGTTTCTCCCACCACAGAACCAACTTCTGTGAATTAGTATTCTCAAAATTTAGACTAGCTCATTAGTCTGAATAAATCTGAAAGGCTGCTGTTCACTTTTTTTTTAAAATGTAGCTTGGCTTTCCTTGGATATAATGTAGGTAGCTTTAGGAAAAGAAAATTAATATAAAAAAATAATTTAAAAAAGAAAAGAAAAGAAAAGAAAAGAAAAGAAAAGAAAAGAAAAGAAAAGAAAAGAAAAGAAAAGAAAAGAAAAGAAAAGAAAAGAAAAGAAAAGAAAAGAAAAGAAAAGAAAAGAAAAGAAAACCCCACCCAGCTCCCAAGTGAGCATTTTATGATTTCAGAGCTAAAGGGTCTTTCAGTGGTTTCAGTGGAGATAAAATAAATTAAATCAAAACTTCCAAGTTTTTTCCAGCCCTCCCCTCTATTTTCTTTCTTTGGTTTGATATAATTGAAAAATTGGCTAATTTTCCAGAAAAGAAAACACAAGTTCAAGTGCAAATCTCAATCATTTTATGGTTGGCCATGTCCACCAGTTCTGCTTGTTTCCGCATTATCGCCAAAACTTTAGAGTAGCCTTTCTCCCTCAGCTAAGGAAATCTAACTCAACCTTCCAGTTCTATAGATGTGACTGGCTCTGCACCACTCCAATTAAATGAAGGAAATCTTTTCTCTTAAAAAATGGCTTAGGATTTAGCATAGTAACCACCATTTTTGCTCTTATTTTTAAAGTCCTACCAGCTAGAGCACTTAATTCTCTCCTTTCATGAAATCATGAAGGTATTTTCACTCCATCATGTCATGCTACAGTTAACGAATGCAAGGCAATGTTGTTCATTTTTCATTTCGTTGTAAGAGTTGAAGATTGGGTACTGGTGGACAACGGGGCATGACAGCAGATGATTCTGAATCTCATGTGGTGCTGCAATACGCAATCACAGGCCACCAAAGAGTTCAATGCTTGAAATGGATTGCAAGTCTGAGCATTGTCCCTAAGGAAACTCTCAGCCATGGGCAGTAAGATGGTATCAGGACACTGTTTTGAATTGTGCTGGCTTTTCAGGACGTTTATATGAGGAAACCATAAGGAGCAGGGAGATGGCTTTCCAGAAACAATAAGCAATAGGATAATTTAAATCAGTAGTGTACTTTTCACATGAGGATTTCAATGTATAGTAAGCAAATTAAACATAGAAAGAAACAACGATGACACCCAAATTAGGGTTGAAACATGGGGTACAGGGGAGCAGATCTCTCCCATTCAAATTTCTTCCTTGGTGGTGAAATTCCACAGATTTCACTACTCTCTTTTGAGTTATCCTGGCAATATAAAAATCCAGCGAGGTTAAATGATTTGCCCAAGGTCACATCACTAGCACCTGAACCTCAGAGTGGAGAACAGAGGTCTTCATAGTTTCACCTAAAAGGGGCTAATAACATCTTCACTATTAGCTATAAAATAAAAATATAAAAATGTCTTTGCATTAACATCAGCACCTTAAAACTGAAAATGAGAGAGTATGGCCAAAGAGGTCTGATATAACTGAATACAGAGTCAGGGTGGGAAAGCATAAATCAATTGCATGAAATGATCCTTTGCTACAGACTGGAGAAGAAGTTTGGCTATGTCTCAAGGAAATGGAGAATTACACTAGACATTAAGGGAACCAGAGATACTCTCAAGAGTTCAGGGTGGATATAACTGTGCAATGGAGCAGAACAGATTAAAAATCCCAACCTAAGGAAGTATTAATATATAAAACTGCAGGAGAAAGACATGATGCCATAGAAATAATATGATGATGCTCTAAGTATGCCTTTGCTATGTTCTGAGTCTTCCTCTCTTGCCGTTTCAGTTGTTTTCTCAATTCTTCCTCCAGCGTGTGACAATATTTTTGCCTCTTCTTTCGATATCAATGGCTGCTTCTGACACCAACGACTCATTGTGCCAGGAGTCACAGACACCCAGCGAATCCTAACTTGGCTTCATAGCATGGAAGAGGTCACTCATGGAATACAAATATTTTCATATTTATAACTCAGTTTTCTTATGCAGACCTACAGTAAGTCATGCCCTGGAAGAGAGACAGACAGAAACAACACCAGGTGGTAGTTCCTTTTGGGTATTGCAGTGCAACAACTCTGCCCTTTCAGGGAATTTCTGCTGAAGATTTAGGCTTTGTTTGCTTGCTTTCTACAGAAAAGTAACTGAAACTCACTGTTCAGTCCTGTGAATGATCATCTTCCCTTAAAAATTGAGTACAGAGCCTCTTTCCACCTGCTCTTGGTATCACACCTACCATTTTCTTCCTCTTTTCCCACATATTCTTAAGCATCTGCTTTTCCATATCTCAAGTGCACTGTCCCCTTCTTCCCATATTAGGCATCTGATCCTTTGATTTAGTCAAAATAATTGGCATCAAATCTAACAGGGAAATTGCTGGAAATCACTGGGAAAAAGGGCTATTTAACCATAGTTTTCCTGTCTTTTCTCTTCCTAGAGCACCATTGGAAAGGTAGGTAGAAAAGTACGCATGCACATACACACACGCACACAGAGGCTGTACGTGAGAGTACAGGCATATTTATGTATGGGTTTGGGAAAGATGATGGTACTGAATTGGCTATAACAATTGTACTCTTTCCTTTCTGTTTTAAATTTTGGTTGCCTTTTCCTTTTCTTCATTAGTGGCCTCTAGGTCTCCCTTCTTTCTCCCTTTTCTGTCTCATCTTTCCTTTCTGGCTTAAGTTCTCTTCATCTCTGGCTGCCGTTCCCCAGTAAATTCTGGACATCATTGCAGCAGCTGCTGGGGAGTGGATGGGATTTGTCTCTGCGTAACCAGCCAAAAGGATCAACAGATTTCTTTGTTGTGTCTGCAGTCTTAACAAGGCCAAAAGATTTTGGGAAACACCTCTTCTTCTGGAATTGCCTTACATAGTCTTCTCTGGTTTATTTATTTTTGTCTTTCTTTTTCTCCTTAGTTTCTTATCTTTCTGTTTTCCTTTCCCTTCCCAATTTCTCTCTGCATTACAAACCCAGCTACTCTGTTTCTCTCCAACACACACAGTTTTATAGGAAGGAAGGCTCATGCAGACAACTTTCAGAAGAAACAGAGCCAATTTCCCTGGTAACTACCAAAAGCAAGCGAACATGACAAACGGATTGACTACAGTGGATTGATTGATACTGATTTATAGCTGAAAATTGGATCAAGTGCATCCACATGCACTTTCTCCAGGGACTAAAACAGAGGCAGACTGCCTCTGTCAGCATTACTGTACAATAAAGCTAACTCTCCTCATGTCACCACATCTCTCTCTTTCTAGCTCTGTCTTCTGCTTAAAGATAGGTGTTAAAATTCAGATGTTTGCTTCCTTACCCCAGGCACATAACATGATCTTGAGGACACAAAAGACATGCTTTATCATACAAGAATGGTCAGTTTTCTATACGTTCTGGGGTCACTGTTCAACTGTGCATAGATGTACCTTCCCCTTCACATCCCTGTGTTTGCCAGGGGTGCTCAGGTGGTTTTGCAAATCAGCTTCCTCTTAGTTACACCTTGGATCTTACTATTAATTACTGCTGAATGGCAAAGAAGAACTAGCAAGATCTATTTATCCCAAATTTGATCTGGAAATCTTTATTTATGAGTGTAACCGCTATTCACACATGTATCCATATTCCTCTTGCTCTGATTGGGACACCTGAGTGAGTGGGGTTTGTAGGGCAGTGCCCTTGCTTAAATCTACTACCTTAGTCAATTAATTCCTGAGTGAAGCAGAGTAATAATTAGAAGCCTCAGCATGTCCTAACCCAGCCAGTCTGCCAGAGGTACCACAAGATATCCACAGAAAATAGGGAGAAAGTTACAAAACCTGCTGTTACAAGTTTCAAAACTTGGAGACAACAGGAAAGGGAGGGGTTAATTGCTGTATTATTCAGTTGCCTATAGCACATTACAAGGTGATTTAGCGAAGTAATATACTTGTACCATGAAAAGCAGGGGCTCTTCCTCTGCTCTCCTGCAGTGAGCAGCCTCCATGGCCACTTCACCTCTGTTGCTCCCAGAGACAGTTCTGGGCTGAACTCGAACTGCTCTCCTAAGGGAAAAGGACTGCAAAGCCCTGTATTTGAAGGCATATTTTCCAGTATGCCACTTTATTTTGAGTCTGGTCTGACAACCTCCGGCTTTGCCTTTTGTTCTTAATATGTGGCTATGGGAGTCAAGGTGAGCAAATGACGGAGTCCTACTTATGGTGCTTTCCATGGTTCCTCATGGTAAGGTGTAGATGTTGCTTACTGACAGGGTGGATGGATTTTGTAGGCAAAATGAGCTGGGGTAAACTGAGGCTAACTTTGGATGCATGACAATGAGGAGTAAAGGCAAGGGAAAACATTGGGGTTCACTCCAGGAGTCATCTCACTCAGATAAGGGATGTCATGCTGAATGTACAACCACACAGTTGTTGCTTGCTCAAGGTCAACCAAAGAAGCTCTGGTAGGGTAAAAAACTGAATTCAAACCTCTCAGGTTCTGGGCTAAATGTTGTAAACTTTAGACAGTTCATTCTCCTTTAGTCTAACCACATCACTGAGATACCAGGGTTGATATGAAAGGCAAAAGCTTGTTCCTGTTAGCAAGTGGGTGATTTCTGCAGGCTCCTGAGTGGTCACAAAGTCCATGGAAACTTAGATTCAGTCTTCATCAAACAGAATTGAGCCCTAAATATGAGTTTAATTTATCTTAAGTATCTATCATAAGTTCAAGGGCTTTCTAGTTCTACAAAATTGAGCTCCATCGTTTAACAGCAATCATTGGACAATTAGGTTTTGTATCGTAATAGAAGGCAATTCCCCCCAGGATTAACAAAGTGACAAACTTTAAAAGGGCAGATTTTAAAACTATGAGGAAAATGGTTAACAGCAGGCTGAAGGGCAAAGTAAAAAAACTTTAAAACCACAGAAACAGCCTGGAGGCTATTCAAGAACATTGTGTTAGAGGCACAGATGGTTTGTGTATCATTGAGAACAAAAACAAAGTAAAATGGTGAGAATAAAACTATGGTTAAGCAGAGGAGTACAGGGCTTTATTAAGGCTAAAAAGGCATCTTTTAAAAGTAGAAAGGCTTCCTGATCAACCTAACCAGACTAGGCCATCACTTATGTTGGTGAAATGCAAGTCAGTAATGATAAGAGTAGTAAGGAAGTGGTCAGCTAAAGGTAAAGAGGATCTGGCGAGGAGAGTCACAGAGACACGTGCACTTGTGCCACATGATTTTGGCACGTTGAAGTTTGCAACAGAAATGTCTCATTGTCCTTTTGAGACTCCCTTGAATTTTTTTAGGAAAAGAGCCCATTATCCAATCAGAGAGCTGAAACTAGGCAGAAAACACAACAAAATGATTCTGCAAAGATGCTGGTGTAGCCTCAAGCTTCTTGCCCTGGGTATCTCCCATCTCTGGGCAGGCTCATCCTGGCTGCTCACATCTCACCTGTCCTGGCCAGAGGGCAGGTCCTTTCGCTCTGATATATTCTGGGTTTGGTTATTCACAGAGAGGTCCAAATTCACCCAGTAACAATAATTTTGGAACAAACTCTACTCGGATATGCTGAATTAATTATTTGCTGAGAACAGTCCCAATCAAAACAAGTTTCCTACCTGAAGGTGACTTTATACAAGAACTAAATAGCTGAGTGCCATAAAGACCTTCAAGGATGCAGAGGAACAACATAATATAAATTTTGGCAGCAATTTTTCTCTCCACAGAAGAAAATAAAGGATGCTTTATTGTGTCAGGTTAAGGGGCTAAAAGAAATGGAAGCTACTAAAGCAGACACTATGCGTTAAATCGAGAAATTCAAGCTTAGTAGTTATTGATGGTTTCTCAATCTGGCAATATAGGCAATATGAGATATAATGAAAATTCACTAAAACCCCAAAGTAAATGTAGAAAGATGAAATCCATGGGTAGAAGCGCCTATTCAGAACCAAATCTGAGAAAAGGGAGTTTAATTTGTAGGCATTTTGGTAATCTGGTTTAATGGTTTCAGAAGAGGTCATTTGTTTGAAATAGGATGGTGATGGGAAAAAATTGAGAACTAAGTCCAAGAAACATCACCTAAACAGAGAGGAGTTACAGCAACTTTTGTTCTGCATCTCTGCCAGGAGATGACAGGAAAGGGAGGAAAAAGGGAGAAAAATATTATTCTAAGACTGTATTTGTCCTTTCCCAGCATGGTTTTTGAGGATCTGTTGAGTATATGTGTGATACATTGACTGCTTCAGCCAACACAGCATCTTCCAGAGAGGTGGGAATCGTGGATTGGGGCAGTTGGAGGTATGGAGCAGCTACGGAGGGGCTGTAAGAAAGGTTTGGCTCATATGGGCAAATTTTAGATAAACTTTTACCACCGTTGACCTCCAAAACCCCTGTGTACTTCATTAATCATCCTGCACACCGATGAGAACTTTAGGAACATCTGGTGCCTTTCCGAAGATCTCCGGTGTATAGGATCTTCTGCCTTTCATTTCGGGTCTCTGTGAACTTTAGAACAAAAGTTGAGAATGGGATTCTGCGTCACTCACAAAAAAGAGAAATTTTGCATCTCCAGTCCTTAGCCAAGGTACTTTCGGGTTTTGTTTTGTTGTTTTGCTAGTTTAAAGGAGGAACTGCGTGCCACTAATCAGCCATGGCACATGCACACACATACACTATTATATGTGAATACTTCTCCATTGCTACTTTACAAGAACCTTGGACACTTCAGCTTGATTAACACTTTGATAAGACATACGTTTTCCTTGAAGAAAGCGAGGCCATGGGGATTTGTTAAAAATTCAGAAAAGGGAGATACTGTGAAAAGATTTAATTCGGTTACAGTAAGTAATACATTCTACTAATGCAATATGGACGCAAAAAAATGTTAGGCCCCTTGAGGAATTAGGATAATTTTATTTGATCCTTTATGAATGTATATAATTATATTTATGTATGTGTCTGTATGTATACCTATATTTATGAAAATATTGTTATGCATGTTCCTGTGCATGAATGCATTTATAAAACAAACCCATGACCATAAATCAGCTCAACAGAAACAGTATAAAGTGGACTACTGTACATCTTTATTTAAAATACGTAGGATGCCAAGACAGAAAAATACTAAAAAAGAAATACATATTGTTTTTGAAGCTGAAGCATCAATATGGTTGTAATTTTAATGTTTCTTGCTGGAAAAAGGTCATCTTTGGCGAGGTCGGGTTTTTCTTAAGGTCATTTCACATTGAGATATCTGCCTGCTTTTGACATTTCATCTAGAAGAGGCACAACTATTCTGACACATGAAATGGGTTCTTTACAAACCCAATGGCTATTTCTATCAACATCTGTTATTCTTACACAAAAGGGGAATATGCATTGATTGCAAACAAGACTTCGCATTTTTTGGAGAATATTAATACATATATATTCTGTACTTAAAGGTACAGCAATGTCCATCTGAAATAGAAACAAGAAAACACCGATCTACAGAAGACTGAAACAGTAACTCCATGGATGGCATCTTTTGCTCATAAATAGAATTAAACAAATTTAAAGATGTTAATTCTTGTTGGTAAATTGTCACACTGCTTTCTGTAAAGCTGCAAGGCAGTGAAATTCACTAAGCTTTTATGTAGTTATTTTGTGATATTGGCACAGAAAAAGCACAATAAAAATATTTTCCTTTACATTTCGTGTGAGGTTCTTAATCGCATATTCATTTCTAAATTTCAGTTCCCTTTGGTGCTGAATAAGATAGGAAAAATCTGTTGCCATATAAATCCCCGCCTTATACCCCTATATTATCAAACCCCAGAATCGCTACGTGTTTGTGCCATGACATCTACGCAATTAAAATAAACTCTGTCAAAGTAATTCAGACTCACAGGGATGATTCCATTTTTCTGTAAGACAATCCCAGATCTCGCTGACTGGACCCTGGTCTGGTTGAGTAGTGTTTCACAGGGTTCCTTTCCTGAGGAACAGCCCTGTGGCTTCATTCTTGCTCCTTGTTTGCAAATGGCTCAATGAAGCCTTGGACAATCCCAATGAAATTCATCATTTCAATCCCAAGGCATTCAGTTGATCATTCAATAGTCAGGATTCGCTCGGCGAGTGTTGTGACCAGTCACGTGGTGTCATATCTGTTCCCATATTGTTGGTCTGTTCTGTACGAGCTATTGCCTTCCACCCAAAATGAATGCCATTTTATCAGAAAACAGGTTTTGTTTTCTGATTATATTCATCTGGCAAGTGCTCAAATCTGTTGTTTGTGGATGTTTGTGGGAACATAGCTTTGCTCACATGAGTATTTCAGAACAGCGAATAATAAAGGACACGAAGAGGCTGAATCCAGATCCCATTCTCTCATCTAGCAAGCTGCGAGTGAACCACTTTTGTACCATCTCTACTGTCTCACTGATCCTGCAGCACCAGCAAACTCTGTGTTTGGAGTCACTCTGCTTCCTCACTTTTCTAAACGTCAATTTTTAAGTTCCCTGCAATGTGAGGATGTATGGCAGACATTCACAGGGAACTACAGGTGCTGCTTTCCTGGACCGACGCCATATGTCCATGGGGCATTGAAGAGGTTAACATCCAGGTGTAGGAGCTTTGCTGTTGGAACTTGTTCGGTGTTGCTTCCAGACTTTGGCCTCAAATAAAGAGCCTTTAACATATTTTATTAAAGTGTCATAATTAGATTTATTTAATGCGCTGGGATCCGGAGCATGTCAGTGGATGACTGAAAAATACTTCATTAGCTTTTGACGGTTTCGTGGGACAACAGGGCAATCAGCTCCTATTTCCTGCTAATGCATCTCTGAAAACAGGCCTTGAACGTCCTCAGTTTGTGCATTGACTGATAGGAGGAAAGCGCAAACACTCTCATGTGCAGCATTTGATTAGAAAATAATGCTTGAGGTCTGAATATGCTGAAGTAATGCTAAGGAAACATTAAAGCACCCTTAACTCCACCATTTTGTGCTTGGGGCACTGCAGTTATCATATGAAATGTGTGGCCTTTTCTTAAATGGTTCCACAAAAGTAGCAACTGCTGCATAATGGTACAAATAAAAATGATACTGCAGTGTAAGTAGTGGCTTTGATAGTTGTACTTATTTCCATATAAAGCCTGAAAATGGCAAAATAAGTAGTTTTCCAGCTTCCAATACTGTCATCAGTACACTATGTCTGTCCAGAACATGGACCAGAGAGGTAAAGAAGCACAAAAATTAGCAGCTTGGATTGTGCTAATGTGTATACAAGTGTAAATTTCAAGTATCTCTTTTTAAGTAAGTGGTACACATAGAATTTAAAATAAGTAAGAGCAAGATGGCATTGTGGTCTGTAATGGAAAAGCAAAGTCAAATTCATGTCCCGCAATGATCTATCACATAGGGCAGCCTGAAGCTACTTTCAGCCATCAGACTGTGGCTACACATAGATAAAAAGGGATTTTGAAGAGTTATCAGTTGATAGCTAATGAGAATTTCAACTCTGGGCTTACAAATACGGTGAGTCTTTATTAAGCTGGTAGGCAAGCTGGAAAGCATTAAAGGAAAATTGTGAGATGGGGGCCTACATGCATCTCACTTAATGGGACTGGAAACCACTTCACACCAGAATGGAATAAGTTTTCTACAGGGCCAGTTTAACATCTGCTTCATACTGGTTTACACAATTGCTTCCTCCAGAAATAAAACCCTCAGCTTCTGTACTGGAACCAGCTTAAGAGGTCACAGTCTTCTTTGGACTGTGATAGGATCAGTTTGAATGATGAATGTCTGCCCCATCTGAGAAACCCAGCTTTATTTTGGCAAGGGTGAGCCCAATAATGGGTGATACTTTTTTCAAGCAGAAATAAAGGTCGTTCAACTTATATGGATGTCATTTGCTTGCAAAAAGAGTTGATCGGATGTTTCACTGGGCAGAAGAAGCACGTCCAAGTTCACTACTGAGGCAGCTGAGCTCACTTTGAAGGGCAATGGGCCCGGTGCTACTTTCGTGTCTTTATTCTCCTGCCCAAACCAGTTAAGACCGAAATGTGAGAAAACAAGGGAAAAAAGGGTATGTATCTACTTGCATTGATTTGAATAGCAGGATGATAGTTATCTTCAGTCACTGAGGTGGGTGGGAGCCTGACACCGAAAGAATTTGAGGAGGAAGTGCTGAGTGAGAAAATCACTGCCTAAGAGAAGGGTTGCTTACTCGGCACATGGAAAATATGCACTCTGTAGGTGGGTATTTAGTAGACTAAGGTAGAGAAAGGAATATGCAGGAGGAGAATAATTGTAGAAAGATGACATGGAGGAGAGAAAAGAGAGGTGTCTGAAGTGACCAAATTTCTCCTGGGCAGATAATGTGGTCATTGCTGCCTTTGCTGATGACACTGCGTATTGACCTGTGTCTTGCTAGGGCACCACATCAGGGTTTTAAGCTTTCCTTAATCCTTTCCCT
>NW_010156148.1:154773-156479 GCF_000695765.1 Mesitornis unicolor
AAGGAAGGAACAAAGGAATCTTTCTGAATATCTTTCTCATCAGAAGACAGTGAATCAGATTTCTTCTCCCATTTTCATCCTTTGCTGATTGAGTTGTCAAGCACCCAACCTTGGCAATAGAAGCTGAAATGAGCAATGTCTTCATAGCTTTGCCATGCTGTGTCAGTACTGAATAACTGAGCCTTATCGACTGCATGCTGGGTCCAACATTCAGCCGAGTTCCTTTGGAATTTTTATATGACACTCAGAAAGGCTTTACCCATGATGAATTGTAAACCATTGAATTCTGCTTTTTCTGGAGACTCCTGGAAAGCACTGGCATCTGGAGGAGTTCTATCTCTAGCAACAAGTATGTGTGATAAGCTGAGGCTATTCCCAAGGAGTACGGTCTCCACGTTACACTATAATATGTCATAATCCCTTGGAGTCTCACTGGTGATTTACTAGACATGAACTCTTATAGCACAGTCTAGCACTATTGCTCTGTTATAAACTCTTATTGATACTCCCACTGATAGCAGTAGAAATAGCAGTAAAAATATATTGGTATCCAAGGGCCTGCACCAATATTGGACAGTGGTATGAGATCATTCATGTTGCAAAGGCAGGGTATGCATTGATATATTTACAGGAATGTATAGAAGAAAGCTATTACTGCCATCTCCAACTTACTCATACACAGGACATTGAGACACAAAAGCTATTTAGTCTGAACTGAATCCTAGATCCAATGCATTCCCTAATAAAGTGCTGTTTCATGGGCCAATTTTGTCCTTTACCAACTCTGATAAACTGATAAACTTGATAAGCGCTGATTTTTAGTCCTTTTGGCCTGAATGAAATACACTTCTATGATTTCTCAGTTGCTGCTGCTGCCTCAGTTCACGGAGACATCAGTATACAGTAGGAAAATCTCTACAATCTCTTGATTCATGTTGCATGGGGTAGAAAGAAAGGCGTAAGAGGAGAGAGGAGAAGAAATCCTCTTTCAATGGGCTGTGATCCATCCGAGATGCTTCATGGATCTAATTCTTCTAGCATGTTTCCCATCACAGGTGTTTGATACTGTTTATTATAAAACTGCATTCCCACAACTGCTCAAAAAAGCTCCAAGGCTTTTTCTGGAGCAACATAAAATATCTTTACAACTCAGGTGTTCTCATTGTTTTGAAGCCATTCTAGTATAGAGACTCACTGTAAGGTCATAGATGCCTAATTTTTTGCCATCCTTCTAGTCCCATATGTTTTTACATTAATATATTAATCACACTCGTGAGGGCACACAGGTTTTGCATATAATTTTACCTAGACAACATTTTGCCAAGTTATCAAAATCTAGACTCTTTTAGGGAAAACAGAGACTATGTATTACACCTCTTAGGTCAATCACCTCTCCTTCATTAATGCATTCTGGTCGTTGCTCCTACTAATGTATATATATTTTTACCTCTCTCTTTCATTACAGCTATGAAAGAACACCATAATAAACCACCTCTGGCACCTCATCTTCAATCAGAAGAGGAATGACTATTCTCCAGAGTCCACAGTTCGACATTATTAACATTCTGTCCCTGCCTATCTGCACCTAACCTTGCCTTGTTTCTTGTTTATGTGAAGGAGTCTTTCATCTTGCCATAATTTTTTAAAAGAATAAGAAAAAAAACCCTCTACCATATTGCTGATTTTTACCTCAGAAGTGGAAAGAG
>NW_010156148.1:156510-163242 GCF_000695765.1 Mesitornis unicolor
AAAGAGTGACTGTATTTTTTCACCCTTTCTAGAGGCCATTTTTAAAGCTATTAAAATATTCTGTATGGATTGGGCCAAACTATCCTCTGGAGTAAACTTTCTGAGTTCAGCAAAGCTGCATGACTTTACAGTAGGGAAGATCAATAGGTATGTTACCTACCTGAAAGTATTTTTTTCTGAATCTGTGCTTCAATATCCTGATACTAAATGGTGAGTATGAAGAAGAAAGATGAATAACAACCAGACTTCTTCCTAAATTGCATTTACCCTTTATTCAAAATGTTATTCATAGATCACTGATAGACAGTGTGAAAATTCAACATGAAAACAGGACTAAACCCCAGAATCTTAATGCAGACCAAATTATGTGTTTAATCTCATCACAAATATAAAACTATGTCATGTCTATTAAAGAATTTGCGCTTGTCTTCAATGTATCCTTTTCATGAGTGTTTTAGGCTAGAGACCTCTTTAAGCTGCTCTGAGTATTAAAGAGTTTCCATATGTCATACTGCTGAAAGAAATATGTATGGGACTCAATTTTAAGGAAAAGCACTAATTTCCAATTGTTTCAAAAACATTTTTTCTGGATACCCTGCCATCATTCCTAATGGCCATGTATTTCCTCAAGCTTTCTTCATTTTAAAATTCATAGAGGTAAACCCTATTAAAATACATGGTAGAGTTGAGCTTGAAGCTTTTTCCAGATATTATTTTCCCTGCAATGAATGTATAATAAAATTTTGCATAAATGTTCTCAATAGCTTTGCATGTATTCAAAGAAACAACGTAACAGACCACGCTTTCATCTGAAGGTTTTCTTTAAAGGGGTTATAAAATTTAGGCTATCGGATCATCAGAAGATGGGTCCCACAGCGAGAGGTCTAGACGCTTTCTTTTCATATCGTATATGTTTTCATTATGGGTGAAAGACACTCACCTTTATGTTAGGTAGGCTGGATTTTACCTGCTGATGCGTCCCTTGAAGTCTGTGGCCAGAGGCTGGTTGATTCACTTTGCCAGTAATGATAGCTTATTTGTGCTTATTGAATCATGAAAAAAAAACCCCAGTGATTCTTGCTATTTTTAACACATTGTTTTGCATGCATGGCATTGCCACTGAATTGCATAAACTGTGCAAGTGAATCTACATATACAAGAAGCCTGCCTTGTTTCAGCTGTAAAATAGGATATTGTTATGCTATAGCTGGGTTTGTACTTGTTTGTGGGTCTCCTTCTAAGAAGAATTGGGTCCGTGTGCATTCCATAAATAATCCATACTATTATTTGCATTGTGCTATTGCTATTTTTTACATTCAAAATGAGTTTTTAAGAGAATAATTAATTAAGAGCTGTAACTCTACTTTTTATCCTACCACAAAATCTCTGATAAAGGTAGCTTGCTTTGTTGCGCACTTCCTTACGTACAAAATGAGTAATGCCTATTCCTTATTTTACAAGGTGTGTGCTTGATCTGATTTCCAGAAAATAATTGAAATATATGCATAATCCTTCCCCCTCTTGCTTTTTTCATCTGATGAACCAATATATGACAGCATCACAAGAGAAGTATTTTCTCAAACTTTTTCTTCCAAGATAAAGTTAGGGTAAAGAGCATTTCTTCAGAACAAAGGTACGATGTACAGAAAGATCTTTTTCAAAAGAGACAAACACAGTATCTCGTCATTAGATATAGGATGCATGTAGACAGTTTCAGGCCAAAATGTCTAATATGAATTAGTATTCTTCTTCTTGGATAAATGGATTTGTAGAGATATTGGATGTGAACCATGAAGAGTAGATTTTTTTGTTTGTTTGTTTCTTTGTTTGTCACATTTGGTTCCTTCCTGCACTAAAGCAAGCTTCCTGCATTATTTTTTCCTGTGGATGTACTTTTCCTGGATCTACTTCCAGGTAAATATTCTGGAAAAATAATTTCTGCAAGCAGCTGGAGAATTTCAGATCAAGTTGACTTTTTTGATTTAATAAGATATCAAATAAACCCAGGAGAATCAGGATTAGGAAAAAGATTGTGTTAGAATTAGGACAAAAAAAGCCAAGGCTTAGATGGTAAATTCAATAAAATGTTCAAAATTAACTGAAAATTTAGCTTTTGTTAACAAAATTTTTTTTCTTCTACCTTTTAGTGTCCCTATTTACCTACTTTCATTGTAAAGTAACAAAACATTAAGAAAACTGGATAACAATGCAAGGAAGGTCCTAGGGACACTTTCTTTTGTTTTCCAATGAAAGAAATGAGGACAAAAAAAAAAAGAAACACAAGAAAAATGAGACAGCACTTTGTGAAAGACCAAGCAAACAAATCAGCTCTGAAGACAAGAATATTTTTTCTGATTTTCCCTTTTGATTTCTTTGCTGAAAAACAGATGATATTGGAAGTTTTACAAAACTGTTAGGATGTGATTGAAAATGTAAGTTGGAATTTTTGAGTAAGCTCTGGTCTTTGCCATCTTTTAGATACCAAAGACCACACTTTTATTGTTATTATTAGTTTTAACAGATGTGCAGTGTTAATTTGCAACTGTTGCCTTTTATTAAATAAGTTGTAGGGTTCTGCTCTGCTCTTTACAAAGTTCAATACAGTAATCAGCAGTGACATAAATATTCAGCTTCTGTTCCCTTGGCTCTGAACAGGAGTATTTGAACCTCAGCTGCCAGAGCTCAGCAATGCTGGGCAGTTCAAGAAACAAATTAAAACAAATGGCAAAGATTTGACCCTATTACTTGGAATTTGGCTACTTTTACAGGAGATACATCTTGAGATGCTTCTTAATATCTAGATAGCTGCACTGACCACCGTTTCTTAACTTTTCTTCTTGCCAGTACTTTGTAATCGTTCTTCCTAGATGTTGGACATGCCCTATGTAAGTTGCTTGCAGACAGGACCATTCCAGTACATGCCTCAGGAAATTATATATGTATGCATTGCTGAGGAAACAAACTAATACAGAATGTACTTGTCAACTTCATTTTGAAGTTATTCTCCTTCAGAGAACAAATCCCATTCAAGGCACTGTTTGACATTAGTTACGGACAATCAAAATGCTTATTGTGAATAAGCTAGTAAGTGAGCATGGCTTCTTAATTTTTCTCTGCATTTTTTTCTGATTTTTTTTGTTATCTCTGTGTCACAGTTCTTATTTCCAGGTACTCACTGAATAGTTTAAGCAAACAAATTTCAGTCTGTCAAATGCTTGTGAACTATTCACACTGACTATTCGCTAATTGTTGCTTCTAAACTGTGATTGCCACTTAAATCATATAACACTGCTTTTTCTCCTTCAAGTCAGTGGAAAGACCACTTCTGAAAATGGAGGCACTCATTAAAGTGCTTAGCATGAACGAAGAAGATAACTTAAGGCATCATTTTGGAAAATTTAGTGTGTGGATTTTCTTAAAAGCTGTGAAGCAAAGTTCATTTAAGACACAGCTGGGATAGGACAATACATTGAAATGTGTTGTGATTAACTTATATATAATAAATGATTAAATATTCTTAAAGTCCTCAACTTTGGCTCCTCTGTTACTACCTTGCTTTGAAAGTACTTACTTTTCTATTTCTTTAGTCAACCTGTAATCACCAGCATGGCTGCTTGTATGACAGGCAGTGGTTATAAGTTATCCACAGTAGTTGACATCAGCTCCAACTTGTTTTTCCTACTATTACGATTTCCTGATTATGCACTGAAAAGATACTTGATTGATAGCAGAATAGAAGACATTTGAAGAAAAAAAAATTGAACTGAATTCATGCCAGTGGGGAGGGGAGCTACCTCATTAACGAAATAATTGAGCTGTTAGTTAATTTTACTTGTTATTTGTAGAAAAGGGCAAAAATTTTCCAAGGAATTAATATTCTTCCCTCAAATCACTAAAAGAACAACAAAAGGGTTTGTATCTTAGATGTATTTAGTAATTATGTTCCTGACACTTTTTTTCATATCATCCAAGGCAGATGTGAAAAGAAATAAATCCTGGTAATTTACAGAACATTGTAAGTGTCAAGATTTTCCTGATCAGTTTTTCTCTGCCCCTCCCCCAGACTTATTAGAAGCAATTTTTGCTAATTGATAATTAATATATTTACCTGTGTTAAAAGCAGCTACTTGTGTATCACTTTGGTACAATCAATATATTTTACTATTAGTGTAAAGAAAACATAAAATTAGTAATAAAAACATTCATGTAATATAAATTTTACATTTCATTTATTGTTGTCTCCTTTTTAAGGTACTCTACAGTCTTTCTCTCCCTCTACATCCAGAAAGATTTGTAAAAATAACTTTTAAATCAATATAATAGATATGTTAAGAAAACATGTCAGTTCAAGCAGTGCATTGAACTTTGCTTACTTTTTTCTATTCAACTTCAATAAAACTTAAATTTGCCATTTGTGCTGGCTTTTAGCTGGGTTAGAGTTAATTCTCCTTTGCAGTAGCCTGGATCAGAGTTAATTTTCTTCATAACAGCTAGTATGAGACTATGTTTTGGGTTTGTGCTGAGAGTAATGTGATAACACACTGATGTTATAGTTGTTGCCAAGTAATGTTTGCATTAAGTCAAGGACTTTCTCCGGTTTCTCATACTGTCCCTGTCCTCCCCAACAAGCAGCTGGGAGGAGACACAGATGGGTTAAATCACTGCACCATTAAAACTAAATTTTCTTTACCTGTAAATAAAATCACTATTCCACTAAAATAAAAAGTCTGTTTGTTAAAGTCAAATAAATTGATGATGTCTTCAAAGTAATAGACTTTTGGCCACGTGAACACCGGGATAAGGAGTGTTATCTGAATGTTACTATCCAGTGCTGCAGAATTACCCCAGAGCTTCCCTGGAACGCTATACCCTTTGCCTTTCAAGGTTCAATGAAATCAGTCATACATCAATATGATTGAAGCACAGAATACCATTTTATTTACATAACATAACCTTATTTTGGGATTTCAGTGATGAACAACTGTCAGACTGCTGAACGCAGACAGAAATACAGCTGACTCATGCTTTCAGGATTTTTTTTTATCTAATACCTTATTTTCATATTCTTTTAGCAAAGAGAAACTCTTCATCTAGGGATAGGCTTAAGCTGAACTAATATCTTGTGGTAACAAAGCAGAGGGACTTAGATAACCGTGGCTAATCATTTGCAGCAGAGATGTAAGGAAGGAGTGTGCTGAGGAGCTGCACAGTTCCCAAGATCCAAATCATGGGCAACCATATCAAGGTCTGCTTTGGAGGAAGTATTTTCAAATGCTGACAGAGAAGGAGAAAAGAAGTTGCTTATCTAAGCTGTTGCCCCAGTGTCCTGGAGAATTTGAGAACTAAAATAATTTCTCAGTTCCATGTACAAATGGACACCAGGGTTTCTGAACCAGGCATGTCAACATTAAATATTTTTTTCTGGTTGCTTGTTCCTCTACTCTGTTTCCATCATCTCAGTCTTGTAAAAAATGAACACCAGTCTATGCACTAAGCTCTGAGCATGTGTCACATAGACACAGTGTCATCCACTCCACAGCCATAGCAAAACAGACTTGATAGAAGCAGTGTCAGACAACATCAATATACTGAAGATATACAAGACTCTATCTTCTTTCTTGCCCAAAGAAGTCCATTCAGCTGAATCTCACCGAAGAACTCTATTGGTTAACATAGGATTCTTGGCATATAAAGTGATTTACACTTTACTTGCATTTATCCATACTTCTCATGCAGAAATGGGAAGAAATGGGATCATTGTTTATGTTTCTCCTACCATCAGTATGAATACCAAGGCTTGACTTAAAAAGAACAATATACCTTATCACAGCATGCAAATAGAATTAATATTAAGTAGCAATGCAAAATTCAGCTATTTATTTTATCAGCCATTTGCTAGGTTTTGACATATGTCTGAGTGGGATAGCTACTGTCTCGTCTGAGTTGCAACAGAAATCAACTTGGCTCGTGTCATTTGGGAACCACTGGACAACCATCACTGGTCCATCAGAACCGTTCTGTTTCCTGATATATGGTAGCTAATAGGTACAAACAGTTGCTAAAGGACTGTAACTGGTTAATTTGGGTGGGTATTTTCCACACAAGACCTCATACTACTCTTCAACCCACTGAAATACAAAGTGCCAACTGGCATAGCACTATGAAACTCTGCTGCTAATACGAGACATATTAAGCCAAAAACACAAGCAAGTCCTAGAAAGGAAAATAAAGCAAACAGAAGGCAAATATCCATTTCAGAATAAAAGAACATGATCAAATTAGCAACGCATTGGTAAGGCAACAGGCAAAAATGAGAAAAGTAAGACTAAAGCAACAAAGAAAATGACCCTGTGATTACACGTTTTTGAAGGCTTAGTTGTAATCTCTTTGGGTAAACTCACACAATGAAATGTAAAGGCACATGGCTTACTCAAGGTATTTGCTGCATCTTAATTCTGTGAGGTCATCATATTCAGGTGCATTTAGAAAATTTCACAACTGGAGCTGGACAGGATGCAATTTCGCCTTCTGCAGGCATTTTCTGACACTAAGATGAAGATATTTGCTAAATAAAAATCCAAACTTTTGGAAAGGAGATGAGTAAGTTGATTTATGTTTCAGTATCTTCAAAATTTTTTGTCTTCATCATTTTTCCCCTTCTTTCATTTTAGTAAACATGCCTTGTTAAATAAAAAGTAGCTTCAATTGGGGAATGACCTATTAGAGAGCAGT
>NW_010156149.1:0-3954 GCF_000695765.1 Mesitornis unicolor
CAGATGGTCACGAACCTTATCTTCACTTACACTGGGAGGGACGTTTTCTGCCTGGTCCCTGTCTTTGGGCCATCAACTTGAGATCTGTGAGAAGAGAGGTTGCCAGTGAAGACTGAGGCAAAAAAGTTGTTGAGAACCTCAGCCTTCTTCTCCAGGGAGGGGACACTTTCTTTAACCTTCCTTTTCTGGTTGACATACCTGTAGAAGCCCTTCTTGGTTTTCTTGGCTTCCCTTGCCAAGTTCAGCTCCAGCTGTGCCTTTGCCTTTCTGACCTTGTCTCTACACACCCAGGCAACTTCCCTGTACTCTTCCCAGGATACCTGTCCCTGTTTCCACTGCCTATGCAGTTCATGGCTATTCTTTAGGGACAACTCTTCACACTCTATCCATTTCTTAACATAGAGGGCAACACCTCCACCCCTCCTTCCTCTCCTGACCCTTCTGAACACCTTGTAGCCATCGATAGCCACACTCCAGTCATGGGATTCATCCCACCAAGTTTCAATAATGGCCACTGTGTCATAGCTTTCCTGTAACATGATAGCTTCCAACTCCTTCTGTTTGTTGCCCATGCTGCATGCATTGGTGTAGAGAACGGTAGCATAACTGTCATTAACAATTAATGAACTTGTTTATCATTCCTATTTTATGTCTGATACTTCAGGCATTTCAAAGCCCTTTTCAGACTATTATCTACTGCCCTTCAAACCCTTCGTGTTTTTATCCTCTCTTTTATATCAGTAATAGGTTTTAAGGCTCATAGTAATGAATGCAAATACATTACTGTTTTAGGGCAATTAAATTTTTCTTAGCAGTTTACTCTCTTTGCAACAGTGAAAAGCATTTTAAATTAGCAGTTTGAGAAAACTAGGACATTGGAACACAGAGACAATATAAGACTGCAGCAATCTATTGGCTGTTACATAATGGAAAAGTTAGATCATTAATGCTCAAGTCAGTTGTTGATTACTAAGGGCTACAATGTGAAGTTTGACTCCTGTCTAATATCTTGTTCTCAGCTGAAATGGCTTTCTAGAAGCCCTGTCTACATTTATTCACAAGTTTTAAAGAAAGGAGAGCAGAAAATGTATTTCTTTTTCTTTTTTTTTTTTTGGTGGCATTGAGAATGCCAATTTTCTAAAAATGCACTAAGTATTTTTTTCTGTTTCCCAGGAATCCCTATCTTTAATAACATCTCAGCCCCAATTCTAGGAAGCATCTGAGAATGTGCTTAACTCTAAGCAACTATATAGATCATAGAATGGTTTGGATTGGAAGGGAGCTTAAAGATCATCTGGTCCAACCCCCTTGCCATGGGCAGGGACACCTCCCACCAGATCAGGCTGCTCAAAACCCTGTCCAACCTGACCTTGAACACTTCCAGGGAGGGTCATCCACAACTTCCCTGGCCAACCTGTGCCAGTGGCTCACCACCCTCATAGTGAAGAATTTATTCCTAATACCTTTTCTAAATCTATTCCTTTTCAGTTTGAAGCCATTAACCCTCGTCCTGTTGCTACCTGCCCTTGTAAATAGTCCCTTGCCAAAGGAGCTATCTATCCAGCTCCTGAGAGACGAATAGTCCATTCAGTAGGATAACAGCACCGGAGTCATAAAGTTGGATTCAGTCTTGCTCTATGCTGGGTAACTGATGGGTGACCAATGCAAAGATATTTAAATCTTAACTGAGCACAGTATTCTCCGAGCTAGCATTATTCTGAGCTGGTGTACCCATGGAAGAAAAAAACAAAAAAAAACAAAAAAAAACCAAAAAAAACCAAAAAAAACCTCAGCAAAACAAACCAATGCCACAGGATGCAGGAGCTCTATTTCAGGACTTGAAGCAACATCACAGCATTAGGATGATCCTGTGTCCACGCTAATAAGCCCTGCTTACAAGCAGGCTCAGTTGGCAGAGATTCAGATCTCTCTGTACTCTGCTTCATTGCACCGTGCAGATCTATAGCCCCAGATCCTCAAAAGAACTTAATTCCATAGGAATTAGAAACCTACTCTAAATGTGTTTAAGCTTCCTCCTGTAAATCAGGGATAATAAATAGCACTTTCAACTTCATGATGGTAAGAATAAATACATTAAAACTCAGGAGCTACTAAGTTACTATCACACTGAGAGTTATTTAGTTCTGTTTTTGTGATGGATGGATGAAGCCAAGCATATGTTTTAGTTCTTTCCTTGGGTCTCTGTTTAGGGCTCAGAGCAAACCCAAATTAAACAAAGAGTAAAATTTTCTCTCTATTGTCCCCCACCCTCCCAGGGGAGGGAAAATAAAAGGGAATAGAGAAGAGATGCTTCACACAAGGTTGGAAGTTAAGACTATAACAAGTTTAATGAAAAACAACAGGGGAAAGGAAAAGGGAATTAATAAGGGACAAAGGACATTTAGCTATATACAAAACCTGATCCCAGTAGTCACAAGTGGAAGTGTCCGAGAAGTGTCTCGTGGCCACTGTGACTCATCACCAGGGACTGCAGCGGTGCCGGGGAGCGGATGGTGGTGGATGCTGCTGAGCACGTGGAGATAGCCCCCAGCCATCCCAAGATTCGACAAGCAGCAGCCCAGGAAGCCAGGAAAAGCCTGCAAAACCTGGGGCCTCCTTGGTTTTTTAGACTGTGGCCGGAAAGGGGAGGGAACAGTACTGATCTCTGACCCCTCAGGGTCCTACAGACACCACCTGTTCTTCCTTCTCAGGCTGTTAACCCTTAAACCGTAACGCCTTGACCATAGTCAGTGCTATTGGAAACTCTCCTCATAACTGATCTGTCAGCAGATGATCTGTTTCCCATATTGTAACGTTCTATAATTTTGTTAGTGGGAAGATGCATATGAAGAAGCTTTTGCTTCATTTCCTTTTGAAGACACCACTCTAATGGATGGTTTAATTCAAAAGCCAGTTTGTTCTTAAGGAAGAACTCTATATTCACGCTTCAAATCCAGTCACTTAAGCCTGTTTAATATCTCCTAAATGTGTCTTTGTTTTTCCCTCTACCTTTATTGCTAGAAATAAAACTGGCTTAGTCATCGCTTCCATTTATCACTATTCTGCCTCTCTTGTTGGTCTTTCAGTTCTTCCTCTCATGCTACAAAAGCAATCATTCTTTCCCCGTGCTCAGACTAAACTGTGTAACGACTCATCTATTCTATAATTTGAAATGTTGCTTTCAGTGAAAAATGTGTTTCTCATTAAGACAAACCTTTCTATAGGAATAAAATTTTAAGTATTATTTTTATTGAAAACACAATTTGCTCTCTGTTTTATTCACAAACAAATAAGGGAGGGAAGGAGAGAAGATACATCTTGGCTGACCAACTCTCTCCTAAAGTGTTAAATATATAAGAAAATTAAATGTTGTAGGTTTGGGCTTTTCAATAACCAATTTATATAAAAATGTCAGCAAAAGTGAAACAATATTCATACTATTTTTGGCACATTTTTTGACACATTTATGATACAATTAATGATCAGGATTTCTCAGAACAAAGTACATTGGGGAGGGACTTTTTACAAGGGCAGGCAGCAATAGAATGACGAATAATGGCTTTAAACTGGAAGAGGGTAGATTTAGACCAGATATTAGGAAGAAATTCTTTACTGTGAGGGTGGTGAGACACTGGCACAGGTTGGCCAGGGAAGTTGTGGATGCCCCCTCCCTGGAAGTGTTCAAGGCCAGGTTGGACAGGGCTTTGAGCAACCTGGTCTAGTGGGAGGTGTCCCTGCCCATGGCAGGGGGGTAGGACTAGGTGATCTTTAAGGTCCCTTCCAACCCAAACCATTATATGATTCTATAATTTTGGTTCTATCACCTACTCAAAATTCAGTGTTCAATCTTGGGCGAGTTCTTTGTTTGAGCAGTAACATTGTTGGAAAGTATGGAGGAAAATAACCTCCACAGAGTGATTATTAAGGATTCATATTTACTGTTGCTGAGGTATT
>NW_010156150.1:0-441 GCF_000695765.1 Mesitornis unicolor
ATGAACTGGGGTGGACTGGGGTTGAACTGAGATGGACTGGGATTGAACTGGGGTGGACTGGGATGAACTGGGGTGGACTGGGGTGAAGGCCAGACCCAGTAATGTAACTGGGATGGAACTGGGGTGAACTGGGTTGGAGCCCAGACCCAGTTGTGAAACTGGGATGAACTGGGGTTGAACTGGGATTGAACTGGGGTGAACTGGGGTAAACTGGGATGAACTGGGATTGAACTGGGATGAACTGGGATCGAACTGGGGTAAACTGGGATCAAACTGGGATGAACTGGGTTGGAGCCCAGACCCAGTGGTGGAACTGGGATGAACTGGGGTAAACTGGGATTGAACTGGGGTGAACTGGGATCAAACTGGGATTGAACTGGGATTGAACTGGGGTGAACTGGGATGAACTGGGATTGAACTGGGATGAACTGGGGTGGTACT
>NW_010156151.1:0-10666 GCF_000695765.1 Mesitornis unicolor
TGGTCACAACTGGATTTAGCTCCATTCACCTAATGGGATGTGCCGGTTCCCACAGAACAGGGCCTCTACCATAAGAGCCCAGTGTTCCTCAGTTTCCCCATCCATGTTGGGGTGGGACAAGTAAAGGTGTGGAGTCAACACCACCCAAAGCAGAAAGTCATCTGGTAGCTGTAAACCTGGGGCTGAAGCAGTCCTGTAGGAATGCGTCTCTTGGGAAAGAAGTGTCTGTGGGACCTCTTAAAAGACAGAAAAAAGAAAGAAAGAAAAAAATGGATGAGGAAAGCATCTTGATGCCCAAGCCCAGCTCTTGGTATTCGGGTTTTGTTATTTTTAACAATTATTTGGAACTTGCAGCAGTTTTGGATTGACTTAGGTCAGGGACTGTGGTCTGTGCCTGTCCTTGAGCTGCAGAGCAACCCCCAAGGTCCAGCCCTTGGTCCCTAAATAACAACAGGAAACAAATGCTTCATATTAGCCAAGAGCTGCTTCTCTCCCTGTGCTGACTCTTGGCTGAGCTCTCTGCTCCCAAGCCTTTGGGACACGAGCTCTGGTAACCTGGAGCTGGGTAGTTGTTTGTCACCAGGGGATGCATCTGAGGAGACAGAAGCAGATGAAAACCATGCCAAATGCAGCCCTCTCTTCCCTCCTCTTCTTTTGGGTCCAGAAATCGCTGCCTTAGACAGTTGCAATGCAAGCACTCTCTGCTGCCATCTGCTACTTGCTGAGGTTAATGCCCTTTACACTAAGCTGCCTTGAGTAAAAATAAACTCTGCTGCTGTGCTTTATCACCAAAGCGCAAAGCTGAAGCAGCGAGTTCTCAGTTAACCATTAACACTCAAACCTGATTATTTTTCCATCTCTCCAGCTGCCGGTTTTAAATGAATCCATTAGTTCAGCGCTGGGTACCAGTGCTGCTTTGATTGCTCATTGCGGCTGTGTCCCTACTGCTTCTGTGCTATTTCCTGGCAGGACACAGAAGCTGACTTTCCAACTTGCCTTACGATTGTTAATTTTCATTAGTCCTATGGAAACAGGGCTGCCTGCTAACCGCAGCGCTGCGCTAAGTGCTTTGCAATGGGCTGTCTAAACTGTTTGCCCTCTTCTCCGCTGGGATCCAGAAGACGATAATTACCTCATGAAGATCATTGTCTGTGCTGCCTCTTAATGGTCTGGTGTGGTTGGAGCTGTTGTTTTATTACATGCTGGAAACACATTGGAATTGGTCTTCAAATAGCAAAAATGCTTTGGTTTTCTATGGGCGCAGTCCTGTAAGGGTTTATGTTCAATTTCCTGACATCTGAATTGTTGCTCCTTGGAGTTGTTAAGATGCAAACTTCCACCTTTTGAAACAACCTTCTTGATCTGCCAGCTTGCTTGATGGGTCATGGGCTTTGGTGTCCTGATTTCATGCCAAGAACTGCTCAGGAGCGATGATGAACTCCAGATAATCTGAGGGGTTTTTAGCATTTTGCTGCACAGCGTTTTGCTGTGAATGAGGTTTTGCCACTCTGCTCAGCAGAATGAGCAACTGTTAAAATTTTCATAAGAAGTATCTTATGTCTTTTGAATTTCACTCTAGTGGATTACATTAGCGAGGAAATATTTGTGTGGTTTTTTTCCCCCCTTTGACTAATTTTATCTGTTTTCTAGGAATATTCTTTACTCTGTTTTTTCCCATTGAAGTTTCCCCTTCTTGCTTCAGACAGGTGGGAAGCAACTTGGCTGTTGTAGGCAAGTTTGTCTCAAAGCTGAATCCCAAATATTTACCTGCTAAATGTTGCATGCACTTAACAGCCGTGCGTTTACAGACTGTGTGCTCATCCCCAAGATAAATAGGAAACTGAGGCTTTTCATATCAGTTCAGTTATTCCAGTTGTATGCACCTAGCTTTGAAGAAAAGATTTTCTTGAGGTCAGTTTGCCATGCAAATGAATTGCGCAGGGTTGGTGCAAAATGATGTGGAAAAGTTGGTGGCATAATACATTTTAGCTTATGAGTGTTTTTGACGGGTGGTTTAATGGGGTTTTGGATGCAGTGTGGGATTTTTTGCTCCTGTCCTCCAGGTCTGCTTACATGTGGCAGTAGCTTTCTGAAAAAAGCAGATTGAGACAATTCTGCTTTCTTTTAGTCTAAATCAAATCATCAACATTTAAAATAAATTAAAAAATAAAATAAAAAAATGAAAACCAACAACAATTGAAAATACACAAAGAAATTTCTCTGTTCAAATGAATCTTTTAGCATCTGGATCAAAATGTAGACTCAAGCTCAAGCTTTCCCGAGCTCTGTCCAGTGGGACTCGCCTCTCCCACCAGCACAGGCTGCAGGGCAATGTAAGCACCTAATTTTGGGGCTGAAGGCTGTGATGCTGGTTGCTGCATGGTATGAGGGGCATCAAGAAGGACATGGCATGCAGCCCCCATGGCTTTTACCCTGGAGATAACGCCCTGCTGAGCCCATGCAGCTCCCGCAGCGCTGATGTCCCTGCGCTTAACTCCTTCCAGTCTGCGACGAGCACTCGGACTACAAGGACGCCAAGCTGCTGTACCGCTTCCGCAAGGACGACGGGACCTTCCCCCTCAGCAAGGACGTGAAGGTGTTCATGAGAGGGCAGAGTCTTTATGAGAAGTACGTGAGTCCTTGCCCTGCAAAACAACGCTCGGCAAGCTGGGAGTGTGGGCTGCTGGCTGCGCTTGCTGGGGATGCTCCACAGCTGGGAGCCAGGGCTGCGGCTGGCTTTTCTCTTCTTTCTCTGTACCCTGTGCTGTAGCATCAGGAAATGGCCTCAGATTGCACCATGGGAGGTTTAGATTGGATGTTAGGAAAAAATTATTTACTGAAAGAGTGCTCAAGCCTATCTGCAAGATTTGTAGTGAAAAAGCTAACTCTGAGACAGTGAACTCCATCCACCTCCAAGCGTTTAGTTTTCTTTGTGTTGATTTTTTTTTTCCAGTTCTAAATCCAAGCCATCTTCCCAAGCTCCTCATGGATAATTTTACTAGACTGGGTTCAACCACAGGACCCCCTTCTGACCCCCTTTTCTTTATCAGCCTCTTCACATCTTTTCTGTCCTTAAACCCTAGCAGTCAGATTCACAAACTGGCAGAGGGAGAAGTCCATCGGCCGGGCAGGCAGTGATTTTGGGTGTCTGCCTGCCCTTCTGGCTGACGTGCACTCCTTTTACTTGGCTTTTGCTCCTCAGTGGTGGCCATGGGATGGGAGAGCATCCAGCGCATCTCATGGCTGAGCCTGCTGCACCCTCTGGTGGAGACGCTGGATTTAGCTCTCACAGATACTGCAAACTGAATATGTGTTCACTGAAACACACCTTCTCTGTCAACTTGAACTATTTGCCATTTGTTGAATGCATCTGGTCGCTTGTTTGCCTTTCCCCTGCGGTCATTACCAGAGGTCACAGCTGAACTGGTTTTGCTGGAGCTGCTTCCTCTGCTGTGATGAAGATTTACAAAGCTGCCTGACTGCAGCTTTCTGTTTCTCCCTCCCTTCTCACTGCTCCCAAGCAGCAATATTTTGGCTGTGACGCTTTGCCCGCTTCTCTTGGCCTTGCTTTGGCTGGCTGCAGCTCCCACAGGGGATGTCCAGCATCACGGGAGCCTTGTCCCACCTCTGTGCCAGGCTGGTGAGCATGGAAGAGTCAATCCTGAAGGTGAGAGAGGAGAACTCGGTCAAGTACCAGAGGACTTTCCTGGGCTGCGAAATGATCGACTGGCTCGTCCAGGAGGGAGAAGCGGAGAACCGAAAGGAAGCGGTGGAGCTGGGACGGGCGCTGCTGGAGCATGGGATCATTCAGCATGGTGAGCCGGGATGGAAAGTGAGAGAGGAGTGCAGTTGTCAGGGCTGTGCTAGGAACAAATCCCCATTCATGTCACGCAACAAGTGCTGGTCAAGTGCCCACTTGGAGATGGCAATGGGGCCTTTTAGTTCTATGTTTGGAGCCGGTGACCTTTGAAACCGGAGCCATCTTCCACCACCCACAAAGGCTCCGAGTTGAAATCTGAGCTGTTGCTCTTCAGTTCTTCAAAGCCTCTGGCTGCAGGGCTGGGATCCACCCCTGGGTTTGGAGGGCTGGGTTGTGAGGATGTAATGCTCAGCTCCGCTTGGCTGGAGATCATACCCATCTGCAGGGATTAAACTTCCGATGCAGAAGGCAGGGAGACATCTGAGGGTCTTGGGACAGGGCAGGTGGAGGTCTGTGACTCAGTGGTGCACCCCTGGGAGATGGCATCTCTTGGGGAGGTGGCCCCACTGTTCCTCATTTCCTACGAGTAGCATTCTCAGTCTGAAAAACTGCAGTAGGACACATGGGCATTAAATCAATTTATCTGGGTCTCTCAGTACATTTACTGTATGATTTTCACACCCCCTCAGCCTCTCCCTTCTCCCCTGTTCTCTCCTAGTCTCCAACAGGCATCACTTCTTTGACAGTGACATCCTCTACCAATTCTGGATCAACTTTCGGCGGAGACGCCGTCTCACGGAGTTACTCAATGAGAACTCTTCTCGTGCCCTCTCTGAGAGCCCGGACAGCCCCTTCTGTCTTCGCAAGCTCAACCCGGACCCAGGCAACACCAGCTTTCTCTCTGGTAACTGTGGATGTGTTTGTGGTGGGATGTGAAAGCCAGGATTACCTTACCAAAGTGTTCCAGAGGCAAGGGTGTTGCTCTAACAGAGTGTAGGGTGTTCCTCCAGGCCTCCTGTGAAGTGACCACCCATCCCACTGGTTTGTGGTGGATGTCATGATGCAGTGACAGTCTCCATCCCAGGAAAATAACTCAACTTTCCATCAGCTCAGCTCTGGACCTTTCTTTGAAGCTAGTTTTATTCTTTCTACACTCAAATGCCATCTCCAGTGCATGCTTACCTTTCAGATGTGAGTTAGGCTGGTGGGAGAAGTTTGTTACTTTAAACTAGTTTATTCCTTCCTTGGGTAATTGTAATTTCTGCCTCTTTCAGTCCAGACCAACAAGGAGATCAAAATTGTCTCAGCAGTTCGAAGGAGCAGCATCACTTCCCTCGCTGGAAACTCCAACCCCTACTTCAGCACAACTCCTACGTTGGTATTCCCTCCTGTGGCCGAGTGCAACCCCAAATCAGGTCTGGGCCTCTGCATTGCCCTGTCATTGCACAGGAAACCTCTGTTCCTTCAGGGCATGGGTTAGCTCCAAACCTGTTCCTTGGTGACTTGCACGAGGAGAGGGTCAGCCTCACCTCTGAGTCTTGATTTGAGAAGTTCTGCAAGTGTTTTGAAAAATATTAAGGTGAACTCAAAGGTTTCCATGTGCAGTAACTGTGGCTGGGTCTAACATCTGTTTTGCAGCCCATGGTAATCCCCAGACTGCCTTGTTATGCACTTTACTGTAGGAAACCCTTGATTCTGATAGGATCTGTCACCTTCTGCTCTAGTGTTAAAGCGACCCGTCACCAATGAAGAGCTCCTGTCCCCGGGGGCCCCCTACGTCAAGAAAACACTCACTGTAAGTGACCATAGGGAATGGTATTGCCAACCCAGCAGTGCTGAGCTCCCTGCTCTCTGACAGCTTTCTGGCTGCTGCTCTGACCTCTGCATGTTGAAATTTGATTGCATGTCACATCACCACAGCTCCTTCTTGGTGAGTCTCAGCAGGTCGATGTCTGCAGATATTCTTGTGGATGAAAACGTGTGCCACCTCTGCTTTAGTTTAATGTGTATCAAAGGGCTAGAACAGGAAAGAGCATGTTTTCTGTACAGAAAAGCTCGCTTTTATGTTTCATCCATCTATGCAAACTGTAGAATCGGTCAGGGCTTGTGACAGCTGAGGCTTTGACACACATCCCCTGTGCCACGCAGATGTCACCTTTCTGCATGGCTTCATGCGTCTTTTGGGTTCCTGCTGCAGATCAGCTAAGCTGATGTGATCCACCAGCATCTGATGGAGCATCCAAGGGCCACTCTTGCCTTCCTTTCAGTGGGCTTTTTTTCACGGACGACATCAACACACTGAAAACCTCCAGGATTCTGCAGACAACCTGAGTTTTGGGCTTTTGCTTTACTGTTTATTTCTAAAGCTGCAGGACCGGTCAAGGCAGGGCTGGTGGGTGCTGGGTGTTTATGTTGCGAGGCGGTTCCTGCCCTGCGGATCCTGTCACGCTTACTTATTTTTGTGTAAAACTTCTCAGCCCTGTCCTGCCCGCCTCTGAAAGGGGAATCTCACAGTGGCCAGTTCAGGAAGCGTGAGGGCTGCCTTGCCATACTGGTTTGACACAATTGGGGCTACAGAAGAGCTGTGGATCAGGTTCCCAAATTAACTGTGCTGTAGAAACTGGTGGGAAGGAGTAAGAAAAGTAAAGCTGGCGCTTAGCGTGGCATGTATGAGGACGTGCTGTTCATTCTCCTCCTGAATGCTCTTGCCCTGCCCTTCAACTCTGCCAGCCTGGGCCTTTCATGGCTCATTTCCTTCTGCTTAGCTCTGCAGTTGCTGTTATTTATTTATATGGGTAATGTGCAAAGTCCTTTGGGAATTCCTTTTCTCTTTTAGTCGCATCAGATGGCCGCAGTATTACAGCAAACTGCTCTGACAGGCGGAGATCAGAGTGGGAAAAATTAAGAGTGGCCACTTCCACCCTGGAAATGTGCTCCTGTGCCAAGGAAAAGGCACCTTGTGCATGCTCTGGAAATGTTATCCACGTGTTCTTGGTGCATGCCTTGCCCTGCTGCTTCATAGTGCTCTTCTGCACTTGCTGGCAGGGAATATTAATCAGAAAGCAGCTTTGCAGAGAGGAAATAATCTCTGGTTCTGTACTGCACTTGATACATAGCCCAAAAATATTCCGTTATGCTCTCCTGAATGATGGTAGTGAGGAAAATGATGGTAGTTGGAGGAAATCTGGAGGACTCGGTGTTTCTTAAAAAAATCTGTGTTTTACCAAACAAGGGTAAAACTGAATAGGGCAAGGAGAGGTATTACCTACACCTGCAGACAGAGCAATAAGCAGTCTGGAAGGGCAAAGCTGGATTGGCAGTTGATGCCTGTTCAAAAATCCCTCACAAAACAGAGTGGAAACAAGGACACTCTCTGAGACACTGGCACAGGTGGATGAAAAGATCTGCCAGAATGAAAGTGGAGAGACAGAGACTCACCTTGAAACCAATATTGCCAAGAGGAATTCATCCCCAGCTGCCATGCTTGGAGTTATCAGAGATTTGTAACTGCAGAGATATGGAAAGCTCCCCCGTGCCCAAGGATGCTCTCCTTCCACCTGGGAGGCTGAGAAAGGTCCCTGGGGTGACACAGAGTATTGCTAATGGAGATGGAAATAGAGCATAAGGTCCTTTTGTCTCACTGGTGGTCAGAGGAGGCTTGAGGCAAACCCTCTCTTTCTTTCCCACCCATGGCAGAGATGGGGATGGTGAGCAGAGCTGTTCACATCACTGGAAACTGCTGCAGCATCTCCTCTATCCACCCCATTCCTTGTTGTTTTTAAAACCCTTTTCTTCTGGTTGTAGATTGTGGGGGATGCAGTGGGCTGGGGGTTTGTGGTCCGAGGAGGAAGACCTTGCCACATCCAGGCAGTGGACCCAGGAGGACCTGCTGCTGCTGCGGGGATGAAGGTACTTCCAGCAGAGCTCTTCACATCACTGGAAACTGTTGTATCTCCTCTATCCACCCCATTCCTTGTTGTTTTTAAAACCCTTTTCTTCTGGTTGTAGATTGTGGGGGATGCAGTGGGCTGGGGGTTTGTGGTCCGAGGAGGAAGACCTTGCCACATCCAGGCAGTGGACCCAGGAGGACCTGCTGCTGCTGCGGGGATGAAGGTACTTCCTACTCATGGTGATGTGACAAGAGGCAGGACTGGGGTCCTGCTCAAGCTTTTCAGGCTGAACACATCTTCGAAACTGCCAAAACTGTTTGAGCTACTAAAAAAACCAAAGTAGAGAATTCCTAGTTCAGCTCCAGTAACTGGAAATAACCCCAGTGAAGCAGGGATGGAGCAGACCTTTATCCTGAATCACCTGCTCCCAAGATATAACACGTTCTGTGTTTCTCTGCTATTAACAGTGCAGTTCTGCATGAAGTTCTTTTCCATGTACATAAAACCTTGATAACTGTAGACTGATGCCTTGTTTGGTTTATCCAGTAACTTCCAGTATTTCCAGCCCAAGTGCAATGAGCTGAGGTCTTGACGCTCATTTCAGACCCAGGCATGTATGGGGCTTATGTGTAGAGCTTTAGTCATGAATGAAAGAAATGTTGAGTTTCACAGTTCCCTATGAAAGCCCAGCAGTGAGTGAGTAATTTCTACCAGCTGATGTAAGGCTAAAGTCACATGGATGTTTGAAATAATGGGAATCTTCAGAGGCAGAGTGTGGCTTCTTGTTTGCTTCAGGCAAGATTGGAAGGGAATGGATGAATTTGTTTCATTTACTCAAGAGCCCAGTTAATTTCTCCTTACCTAATCTCATTTGCTACCAGATTGCTAGATGTTAATATTGTGCTAATATTGTGTTAATATTTCCATCTGTGAAATGAACTCCTGCTCATAAATGAGTCTTCTTTTCTCTGTTAGCTCACAGTCCAAATCCCTTTGGTCCCTTTTTTATGACACAGCAATCATAGCACGGTGATTATTAGTGTAGCTTATGGAGTGCTAATGCTTGAGGGTTTGCGGGATTTTGTAGCAAGCTACTTGCATTGCAGCCTCTGGCTCTGCTCAGTCCTGGGCAGAAGTTGCCATGAAGGCATCGGCTGAAGGTAACCTGCCTGTCCTCTCCTTACAGGTGTGCCAGTTTGTTTTCTCAGTGAATGGTATGTACGTTTTGCATCTGGACTATCAGACCATCAGCAGCCTCATCATGACAGGACCACGGACTCTGGTGATGGAGGTCATGGAAGCCGTTGAGTGAAAGAGTTTCACCCCACCGTTGTTTGGAAAGGCAGGACACTCGACTAAGCAAAGATTGACTGTGGGGAGGGACCAAGCTTGACGTTTCACTCTGAAATGTTAGCCAGGCATTTTAATATATTTTCAAATAAAAATGTTCTAATGGACAAGTCTTGGATTTCGATGGTGTTGAAGTATTTGGCTCTACCTGAGATGGTCTCAGCTCTTGTGGCTCCTTTTTAATGTTGGTGGGAGAGTTCAGCACATCGTGCAACCGAGCCTTAGAACAAGCCATTCACCCGGCCAAGCTCCCAGGCAGGTGGTGCGAGCTGGTAAGCAGCAAGATGTTTGATACCAAGCAAGTAAGTATGTCTGAGCTCCCCTGAGTTGTCTGTGCAGTCTACCGAGAACACAATGTGCTTTCCAGATGGCCTGATAAGCCGTGCCATTGACTCTGTCAAGAAAATAAGGAAATGAATACAGTGATGCATGCTTCCTTGTTGAGAAAGTCTCAGGCTCCTGCTACTCTCTCATGGCTGAGCCATGCTCACAGCCAGGATGGGTTGTTCTTCCCAGTGGAGTTTGTGAAAAGGTGAGGTTTCCATGACTCTGCTTTTTTGTGCCGTCACACTCCAGTAACGCTTAAAGTGATTAACCAGCTTCACCTCGGCATGGAGCCAAGCAGAGATCCCAGACGTCATGGGCTGCTACAACCCAGTGATGGGAGGGAGTGGGGGAAGGAGGAACCCTAAACAGCGTGTGCCCAGAAGAAAATGTGGCGTAGTCTGAGCTGGACTCCAGGAGGGAACAGAAATCAGTGAAAGGCACAAAAATCCACATGCCTTGGCCCTGCTGCTTCCAGCATGGCTGCAATTGCAGGCAATGCAGAATATTCATGTGCAGACTACCCTGAAAGTGAACTGAATATAGAATAACAGGTAATCACAAGAAATTGGGGAGGTTTCTTTATTTCCAGTTTGCAGAGCGTGCGTGTGATCAGTCTGTGATGCTGTGCATAGAGCAGGGTGGTTTCCAGCACTCCCGCTCAGGGCAGGTCCCTCAGTGCAGCTCTTTTGGCCACCAACCAAGTCTTAAAAAAACACCCAAAACCCCTCAAAACTCATTTTGATATGTGTTAAAGTGGAAGCTGACTTTCCTGGAAAATCTGATGTCAGCTGTATATTAGGTATTGCATTACTGCTGACTGCCTTTTTTTCCCTTGGTATAAAGGATATGCGGTCCCCCAGCACCAGTGCAGAGGTAATGGGACTACTTGGAGTGCGGCGTTCCTGGAGCATGGGCCAAGCAAGATGTTTGCATCCGTAATCCACTGGGTTCTTCCAGCCCCTAAGTGAAACCAGACCATCTCCTAAGCCATTTGTCAATATACTTGCAGTTGTTATTCCAAACTATTCAGTGCACAAGCAAAGCAGCATCTATCTGCATTTTTGCCTTTTAAATTCTGGTTTGTGTTGCTGGTCAGGGAGCCCTTGGGTGTCTGTGATGGCTCCAAGGTTTAATCCAGAGTGTTGGGTTTGAATTCAAGGCAGACAAAACCAGGAGACCACTGCATCACATGAGCATCTTGGGAAAGATACCTCAAAAAGCAACAACCTGAACATAAGCACTGGAAGCAGCTCCACGTTTTTCTCACATAAACAGAGCACAAATTTTAGCTTCGTGTCTGAACTTCCCTAAAAGTGAAGTGCAGGAGATCTGTGCTCTTTCCCACCTCCTCCTAGTTTTAGGGTAAACTGTAGCAAATCTGAGCAGACACTAAAATCCA
>NW_010156151.1:10687-15687 GCF_000695765.1 Mesitornis unicolor
GGAATTACAGGAGAGCCGATTTCTGGTATTTACATGTAGGGCAGTGACCATCCTTGGTTGTATTTAAAAGCTGTCTAGATACACTGCTCAGGGACATGGTTTAGAAGTGGACATGGTAGAGTTAATTAGCGGTTGGACTTGATGATCTTAAAGGTCTTTTCCAACCATAATGATTCTGATTCTAACCCTCTCTCCACAGGCTACCAAATACTTTATGCTTTGTCCCAACAAGATTTAAGTGTTTACTTTGTGTGTTATCCTTTGCCAGTATATTGTGATGCTCTAAAATACTTACTAGATTATAAAGTAAAGTGGCGAGGAACTATCAAATGTTTGCTTATTGTGTAAAAAATATTTGAAAACTACGATTATTTTTTGTCTATCTGACTTGATGCCTGTGTTTCCTGTAGAAATCCTCCTGAAGCATAGGAGGTTCCATGTGAACGTGAGGAAAAACTTCTCTACTGTGAGGGTGCCAGAGCATGGCCCAGGCTGCCCAGAGAGGTTGTGGAGTCTCCTTCTCTGCAGACATTCAAAACCTGCCTGGACGTGTTCCTGTGTGACCTGGTCTGGGTGATGCTGCTCTGGCAGGGGTTGGACTGGATGAGCTTTCGAGGTCCTTTCCAACTCCTGATATTCTGTGATTTTGTGATTCTGTAATTGTGAATTTCTCGCAGCTCACTCTGTTGCAGTGGGAGAGCGATGGTGACAGTCCCTGGAGATACAGCTGAAAGATTGGCCTCCACTGCTAATCAGAATTGACACTATCAGTTGTTCCATTACTGGCAATGGGGACAAAATCATTCCAAAAAAGTTGTGGTGTGGAGCTGGTCCCCAGCTCTCCCATCCTGGGGACTGCGTCTCGTCGGAGGTCAGGGCTGTGTCCCACAGCTGGGACGTCTGCAGCGCAGTCGAGCTCCAGTTGATGATTCAGCCTCTGGCCTTGCAAAACCTACAGATGTGCTTAATTTCCTTAAACAAATACAATGCAACTTGCCTCCAGTGCAAACGCCGGGCTCTCCAAAATATGTGATGGGATGTGCACGGGGCCGGGCTGACTTCATCCCTGGGAGTCTGGCGGTGGGCGGGAGCCACAACTTGTTGCTGTGCTCCAGGAAATCAGTGTGCAGCTTCCTAGGCACATATTTAGCATTTATTTACCAAAAAGACTAAAAGCTGTTTAGGTTTTTTCACAGAAGAGGGCTCTTGCTTTCCGTGCACGCTTTATTTAGCTGCACCGAGGGGCCAAGCGCTGCTCCCCGCTGCGTGGGAAGAGGGAGGTGGGGGAATCGCTGCCCCTCTCCCTCCCCTTCCTTATCCCTCCTGACGTCTGGGGATTGAAATCTCTCATCGCGCCGAGGCGCCGGGGCTGCTTCTCCCCCAATTTAAGCATGTAGCCGCATTCGTCGCCCATCCCGGCTGACTCCAGGGAAGCCGCGCTGCGCAGAGGTCGGTGGCTCGTTCCCCTTGGGGGCTCGGTTCGCAGGGATGCCCGGGGGGAGGGCTGTGTTGGTTTTGGGTATCGGCGGAGCAGGGAAATTCTGCGGGGTTTTTCTTGCTGGAAAACTCGGAGCTGATGCTGCAGGGGGTGGCAGGTCTCGTCCTCTTGTGGTGAAATAGCCTCAAAGCTCACGTTTGCTGTAGGTCAGGGCTAAATATCGCCAGGACTGCTTTGAGAGCGTAGGCTGTGAGAAATGCACTTTATTTGTTGGTTTGGTTGTATTTTCCTTCTCTTTTGTATTTGGTAGTATAAAACCCATGGGAAATTTCATCCAGGGAGGCCGGTGCTTGGGAGGGTTCGTTTGCATGGCTGTTGTCTGGGTGGGTTTTTACACCTGGAGGTGGGGTGTGGGTCTGCATTGCTCCAATGTTACAAACCCTGCCCAGGCTATGGGGAGCTCAACTTAAAGGTGAAACCTGTGCCTTACTTTTTGGAGATGGGTGCTGAGATAATTGAGAATTTTTGTTCAATAATGGAACTCAAATACAGGAGATACCCAAGAGAAAGCAGTAAAGGATTGATGAATGTGGAGTTTTTAATCTGTTTTGGGTCCTTTAACCAGCAAAGCACCTGGGGAGGGTTGGACAGATTTACTGACCACCTCGGGCAGGTTGCTGGCCTCTTCTGCAGGGCTGCACTGGTCCTGCTCATGTGTCTGGCAGTGAGTGGGACGTGAGGTGACATTGTCTCTGCCACCATCTCTGTGCAGAGGCGGTGATGTCCTCTGGGGTGAGGAATGATGGAAATGTCCCCAAGCTGCAGCTGTGGAGGGGGGAAATAATTCACAGCGCCTCCAAATCCCCACTTTTAGTTGTACTCATTTAAACATGTGGCAGGGATTTTTTTTTTTGGTACAGAATATTTTTTTCCCTTAATTAAAGCAACTACTTTTAAAATTTCCCGTACAAATAAGGGAATCTCTGGCTGCTTTAACCTCCCAATCCCCTCTGAGCACACAGCTGGGGCAAGCGGGAAGCAGTGTGTGTCCCTCTGCCCCACACCCATTTTCCAGGCCCTGGAAATGCCACATGCTGCATGTGTTGCTGTTACCAAATTCCTTCCCTGGGCGAGCACCAGGAGAGAGGCATTGACAGCAACCTGGTGTCACCGTGGTCTCCTCTGTCCCAGGGTCTACAGCTCTGGGTGGTGGCACCAGTGAGGGCAGAAATGGATGGGAAGGGACCATGAAGTTTACAGGGAATCCCAGGTTTGGCGTCCAGTTTGCCAGCAGAGCCATGGGGAAGTTGCAAGGAAATGAAGAGCAGTTTGGTGGCATTGCAAAATGAACTGTTGAGATAGGGAAGTTTTTAAAAATGCGGGCCTCTCACTGCTGTTTTACACAGGTACCTCTGCAGCCAGGGCAGCTTTGCTTTTCTTGGGGTGACAGTCAGACTCCTGAAACCCACCTGCAAAATGTTTGCTGGTTTTTATAAGCAATGACTTCATTTTGTTAGCTGGAACAAAAAAAAAAAGTGTTTCCCATGGCTAAGGGCTTCAGTTACACTGCAGTTGTTCTGTATAACCTGATCTTCAATCAGGAAAAAAAAAATCACAGACGGAATCGGGTGGTTAACATCTCCCTGTTATAACTTGCATATTTTTCCATTCATTCTTAGAGCAATTTAGAGCTGATTTAAACCCCGGGAGATTATGGCTGGGTCACTCACGTGCATATTTATTTTTCCTTGAAATCTCTGAGAAGCTGACGTATTTGAAGGGAAATAGGCATTTGCCAGGAGCCTCTAAATACCTGTCCGTCAAAGTGAACAAAAGTGAAATGTCGCTGCAGATGGTGGTGGAGGAAGCTTGTGTATGGTCTGGTGCTGCCAAAAGCAGTAAGGCTGAAATGTGTAGCACAAAAATGACAGATGCCAATGATGCGTTGCAAAAGGCCAACAGCGTATGTTTTAAACCTGATCTATGGAGACTGGGATGAGGGGGACGTGCTGTTTCCATCAGGGTGTTTTTATGCTGACCTGACATTTCTGACCCAAATTGTAAAAAACCCTGAAATCCAGGCCAGCAAAAACAAGGTGCTTGAGGTCTGTGGGCTGCGGGCTGGCTGTCCTCAGCTTTGTCAATGCTGCAGAGGTTACTCCTCAGCCACGATTAAGTCTGTAACCGTGTCTGTTTTAAGTCTTGTTCAGGAGAGCAAGTTAAAACAAGATATCCCTACAAGTCTGGAATTAAACTTCTCTGGAACTCCACCGTGAAATAAGAAATAAAACCCCTGTTTCTCAACTCAGCTATGTCAGTGGTATCCCTCCTGCTGAGCAAGTGCTTTATCACAGTGACTACAGGGTCATTGAATCTGTGGTGTGAGGAGTTTGCCTACCATAGGTTGCTTCTCTGAATGCTCATCTCCTTATGATCAGTACGTGCATTGCAGGGACACAGGAAAGGTGCTGTGGGTTTGTATATCTGCATTGATTTTGGTCGTGATAATTGGGATAGTTACTTCTGTATGATATAATCCAGAAGTTGTTCCAGAATCTATGTCTGTCCAGTGATTTGGGCAATGTTGCTTATTTCCATGGTCAGAGCAGGACCCAGCACCTCTGTACCGCTGTTGGGATCGTCCCACCACGAGAGCAGTGTCCATCTCCAGGGCCCAGCAGGCTGAGAGGGCTACCAGGACAAAGCCTGCTCTCCATCAGGTTTATAAACACCGTTTAGTACTGGTCCATGGCATTGAGCAGCTGTATTGGAGAGACCAGGAATATTTCATAGGAATTACAGGAAAATTCATATGTGCTTCTCCATCCACCCTTTCAGTGCTGTCAATACACAGAGGTGCAGACCTCAGCTTGTGGTCCCTCAGCTGCAAAAACTTGGGTTTTGATGTGCTGAAATGTAACTTTTACTTCTTCTTCCTGATGTTTGCCTTCTCGCAGGTCCTGGTCACCATGCTGATTCGCACCTGTTTCCTTTTTGCCTGCCTGCCTGTGGCGAGCCATGTCTGGGGACGAGTGGGCCAAGGTAAGGAGCCCCCCTGCCCTTGCCTGTGGCAATTCCCTGTGGTCCAGATGTCACCTGGGTCAGCCCAGCCCTTACACAAGCCCTTCACATTGGCATGGTACCACACATGAGGGACATTCCCAACCAGACACAGGAATTAAGGGGGCTGCTGTGCTCCGTTGGTGAAGCCCCAAAGAGCCCAGTCCCACACATGAAGAGCTATGGGGCCCTTCTGGGGAGAGGATCTCGACCCCTCCACACCCTGCGCAGCCTGTCTTCATCTCTGGCAGCAGTTCAGTGCCTCTCCCTTGCATTTCAGCCTGCATGAGCAATGAAGGGTGCGTATGTGATCCTCAAATGGAGCTTGAGAGATAGAAATAAAAAGTTAATTACCTTCTGTCAGTCACTGTATCTGTCCTGCGCTCTGAAACTGCTGCTTTGGACGTGTGGCGATCTGTGGTGCAACATTTGGGTAAGAAAACACATGTGGTGCATTCCTCCTGTAACATATAGGGCTCCCATAGTACCATAAATGATCGGA
>NW_010156151.1:15718-16509 GCF_000695765.1 Mesitornis unicolor
ACATAGCCTTTCTGATGTTGAACCTCCTGTGGAAATGGTCAGCACAAAGGTTTCTAGAAAGGTTATGGCACTTCAGGGTTTGGACAGATGGGTCTCCACGCTGTGTATCTTCCAGATCAGCCTCTGTAAATAAGTCTGGGCTTAACTCCCCATCATCCAGAGAGCAAGGTTACAGCATCAAACAGTGTACATCCAACACAGGGCAGGGAAACAGTGGAGCTTTCATGGCTCTGGGGTTCATTTGCATCCAGCACATAATGGCACTTTAGAAGATGCTGTCCTTTCTGCTGTTTGGGGACATTCTTGCCTTTTTAGCTGCTGGGCTCCTAGAGTGATGGTCGAGGAGCTGGACCACACTTGGCCAAATGAGGACAGCTCCATGTTTGATCTAACTATGAATTCCCCTCATTGTTCCACGATCCTTTACCATTTCTCTTAGACATGATTCTGGGATTTGATTTTTGCCCCTGACCCCTCTTCCCCATGTTTTCTTTCTTCCCCTTCAGATTTGCCTGGGGTGAGATGTGAATCTGAGCTTTGTTCTCCCAAAATAGTTATCTGCTTGTTGGGCAGCCCGCAGGAAGTCTCCTCAGGGAAAGGTTAAGGCACAGATGTTGGTCTGAGACAAGCAAGTCCTCACTGTGGCTGTGGCTTCATGGCAAAGATGTCAGGTTATGTCTGGGCATCATACAAGACCAGATCAGGGACTCGAGTCCAGTACAACGCAGTTTGCCAGCACTGGGTCGGACACTCCAGGTCACCCTAAGCTTTTTTGCATGAGTAAAGGGAAA
>NW_010156151.1:16540-30806 GCF_000695765.1 Mesitornis unicolor
CAACTGCAAATGAGGGTGGGCATTTGAGTATAGATGCTCACTGTGCAGGCAAAGGACATGTTCACTCATTGCAAATTAGAGCTGCCTGCTGGAAAGGCAGCTGTAGGTACAGCATCAGGATGGAGGGGAGACAAATCTGCTGACTTGCCATCCTACAGCCAGTCAAGGGAAAAATTTTCATATGGCAACATTTGTATGACAGTACAGTTATGATTTACCAAGGAATCGCTGAGTCGAAGAGTGACACATGAGTTCAGATGTCTAGCTGGGGCTTAAAAGGTATCTGTGAAATCTGGAGATGATAAGAGACTGTGCTCTTTCTTCTTTTTACCTCCTTGTCTGATGCTATTTTTTTCCTCGGGATTTGTCATTTAGTTTGCTGATCCCTGCAGCAAACTGATACAAGCTGGTGCCCATGAGTTATGGTCCTGACAGGAACTGTTATTTACACTTTATCGAATTTTATTTCTTTTTTCTTTTTCCTTTCCAAACCCAGCTGGTCCTTGGAGTTGCCTTTGAAAAGATCTTTCTGCAGAAGTATGGGATTCATCACTGGGGGAATTTCTGTATTTCTCAGCAGCCCAAGGCTATTGAAGAGCCTCTTTAAGCCCTTTTATCTGTTTGCTGCCCTCCCATTTCAGATGTTTGCACTAAATGCACTGGCTGAAATAAAATATCCTGCGTAAAAGCTCCTGGGAGAGTCCTCCAAGATATGAGGGGTGGAGAGAAAGCCCTCATTTCTAGGGCAGACTGTTTTCCCTGTTTGCAGCTTTATTCAAGTCTCAATACAGAATCACAGAATGTTAGGAGTTGAAAGAGACCTCGAAAGCTCATCCAGTCCAACCCCTGCCAGAGCAGGATCACCAGAGCAGTCACACAAGAACACAGCCAGGGGTTTGGATGTCTCCAGAGAAGGAGACTCCACAACCTCTCTGGGCAGCCTGGGCCATGCTCTGGCACCCTCACAGTGAAAAAGTTTTTCCTTATGTTTACATGGAACCTCCTATGCTTCAGCTTGCTCCCATTGCCCCTTGTCCTATCATTTGACGTTACAGAGAAGAGCCTGGCTCCTTCCTCCTGACACTCACTCTTTACAAATTTATAAACGTTAATGAGGTCGCCCCTCAGTCTCCTCTTCTCCAAGCTAAAGAGCCCCAGCTCCCTCAGCCGCTCCTCATAAGGGAGATGCTCCACTCCCTCCATCATCTTTGTAGCCCTGCGCTGGACTCTTTCAAGCAGTTCCTGTCCTTCTTGAACTGAGGGGCCCAGAACTGGACGCAGTATTCCAGATGCGGTCTCACCAGGGCAGAGTAGAGGGGAAGGAGAACCTCTCTTGACCTACAACCACCCCCCTTCTGATACACCCCAGGATGGCATTGGCCTTCTTGGCTCAAGGGCACATTGCTGCCTCATTAGGGGATGCTGAGGACCCGCATGGATTGATGAAGGTTCTGTTGGTGAAGGCGACCATTCCCATGGCCACAGAGGAGATGGTGTGTGTGGTGTTTTGTGTGTACACGTGCAGAGGGAGGAATTGCACCTGTAACAGCACAGACACCTCTCCTCCTCCCCAGGGTCAGGCCGGCTGAAACTCACTGTACTTTCAGAAGACAGGCTCCAAATGAAATGGAAAGAGACTGAAGGCAGCATCAACGGCTACAAAATTCGGGTAAAGCCCATGGCAGGTATGTGCTAACACACTGGACATCAGACCCAGCAGAGGTTTGTGTATGAGGGACTGAGCTCCACTTTTTGAGTGGTGGACAACAGGAAAACAACAGTAAGAGTATTATTTAGACCTTAAGGTGATAGAGAGGGAATTATCTGCTGGCTGTTCTGGATTCAAGTGCTGAGTACCTAGATCAAAACTTTCTACTTGGCTGTACACTCAGTACAGACAAGAAGCCTTTCTGGCCATCATGAGAGCAGTCTGTAGTGTCACATCAGTGCAGACACTGATCGCTCCATCACTCATTCATGAGAGAGAGATGAAATTAACCTCTCTTCATCCTAGGGGAAAACCTTATCCAGAAGTGTTGCCCTCTGGAACTGTGTGAGAAAAAAGCTGAGGAAAGGTTTATTGTCTGGTTCTTCTGTAGGAGCTCCCAGCTCTCCCCACACCTGCAGGGACACAGGATGAGAAATCCTCAGCCCTGTGTGTGTGGGGCTGAGCCCCCTGCCCAGCCAAGCTCCAGCTCTCCCTAACTTCGGACACTGAACCCAGTGGTGTGAGAAGGACACAACGTCCCTCGGTGGGGAGCAGTGGTTGGAGGCAGCCTTAGTCTTATCTGGCATTAGGTTTTCAATCACTGCCACTCTCCCAGTGAGCCAGAGAAGGGAGCTGCCAGGCAGGAGTGCGTGCAGCAGAGCTCTTGTTATCATCCACCCACTTTTAGCTCAGCCCCCACCTGTTTCCTGAGCAGGAGCGGGAGGTTTCTCATTCCTTCCCTGACCCTCAGCTCAGTGGAGAGCGATGAGCATCCCAGGAATGCAGGAAATCCCTGTTGGAGCTCCCAGCACATGCCTGAGACTTTCCCTCTGCGTAGGCTGGGGTGCTCCATCTTCAGCCCTAGGCATGAGCACAGGGATGGAGGTGTCAGAAACACATCCATCTCCGTAATATAAAGCCTGTAGACCACCAAGAGTGGCTGGGATAAGTAAGAAGAGTCTGAGCCACTTCCTCACTTTGTCACGTATGACCTCGAGCACATCAGTTGGTTGGATGTTTTCACAAGCAGTTTTTACTAGTATTTGCTCAGTCTTCACCCTCTGAGGGCTGGCTTTTCACTCAGCAACTCCTTCAGAAGTTGGTGGGACTTGCACTAATGCTGGATGGAAACTGGTTTTCCATTTTGGGCATGTATCAGGGAATTAAAAACAAAACAAAACAAATGTTCTTAACTCTGGATTGGAAAAAAGAGTAAAATTCAGAGATCCACAAAATTAAAAAAGAAATAGGAGTCGATTGAAGTTTCTAGTCAGACATTCCCTGCATTTCAATAGTGCTTTTGCTACTGTCAACTTAAATTTGAGCTCTAACAGTCTCTGAACTGTGGTTTCATCCCACCTCAGGGGACTCGGAGCAAGAAGTCATGCTGAAAACTAAGACACCCAAAGCCACAGTGGGGGGGCTGAGCCCTACCAAGGAATACACGCTGCAGGTCTACGTGCTCAACGGCTCCCAGGAAGCCCTGTTTGCCAAGAGGAAATTTGTGAGTAAGTAGTGTACTACATTTTACCATTCAGAGCTCCTGAGGCTCTTGGAGATGTGGCTCTTGAGCTCATCCTCCAGAGTCTGCTCTGTAGACTCTGCCGCAAGCACAAACTCTGTTACTATTTTGGTTGGAAGGTTAGAAAGCAAGATGAAGACCCAGGGGATGAAGGATGGGCTGTGACTCACAGACCTGTCTAGACTGACTCTCTCTCCCTGTTTTTGGTCTTCCTACAGTAGAGGAGCTAAAAAATGCATCCCAGACTAGAAATAACCGAAGAAACTCAGGAGCTGCCTCAGGGAAGAACTTCACCTCTTCGGGAAGCTCAGCAGCTGAGCACAGCGGGGTGGCAGAGGCCACCCCACCACCCCTGAACACTGCTTTGACGCAGCCAGGTGGGTGCACAGATGTCCCTGAAACCGATCCCACCCTGCCCCTGCAACCCCTACTTCATCAGGGACATGCAATGAGACATGCCAGCCTGGTCTCATCTCTTGTGTGCATTTCTGAGCTACAGGAAAACATTAAGCAATGTAAAGATAATTGCCCCTCATGCCAGCCAGGCTGTCCAGCCTGGCAAAGCACATTCATGCGTTCCTGGGGCTGACAGGTATTCAGATTAAGCAGACATAATCAAAGCTTTCAACTGAGAGTGGATCCTTTGAGAACAAGATGTTCCCAAAGCACTTGGGCTGACAGTGCCTGATTTCCTAGGTTGTGGATGGCCTACAAGAAAGGGTGAGCTTTCCCCTATGGCTGACGACTGCATATAACTGCATAGATTCTCATGTGTGTAACATCAAGGTTTGCATGGATTCAAAGAAACATTTATAGATGGTGATGGAAGAAGGATCCATCGGGGCCATTATACAACAAGGCTGGCACTGATGCAGGATGTTTCTGAGTCCCAGATTGTTGAGGTCAGGAGAGTCCACTGGGTATCGGGTGCCATGGTACATTTCCTCTGGTTTATGTTTTATAAAAATTCATTCTTTTTCATCATGAGAGACAACGGGAAGGACAAATTTTTTTATGTGATCCATTGCTGATATTATATTATTAACTCACAAGCCCACTTGTAGCCCACTTAGAGGCATGATTGATGATGGTTTCCACTACTTAGCTACCTATTTGCAGAAGGTTGTAGAACTTTATTCCTCTCTGAGCTCCCTATACCTCTGTGAAATGTGGTTGAAATCAGCTGAAGATTGCAGCAGGTTTCATGGGGATAACACAGCTAGGGACAATGTTTGTTCTTTTCCTCTTTGGAGCACAGCAAAGGACAGAGCTGAAAAGAAAAGGCAGAAGGGGACTCAGTCAAAAGGCTCAGGAGAAACCACAAGAAACCAGCCCAGTGCAGAGGTCAGCATGACAGGAGCAACACCAACACCAACAAGATCATCCCAGCGCACTCCTGTGAGCTCGGAGAGAGAGTCTCTAGGAAAAGAAAAGCCCACGAAAGATTCACTGAGGCGAGGTGAGAGGGGTTTCATACATGCACCATTTTCCCTAAAGTTCATTGAATGCAAGCCTTCCGTCCCACTCTCTGTCACCAAAACTTTTGAGTACAAGTGCTGCTGATAGTGCTTTTAATTGCTCAGTCGTGCTTTGGGAAACTGTCAGGAATCACTGAAGAATTCTGGAGTTCTGCAGAACAACACAGATTTTTGCGAAAAACTGAAGCTAGGCTAAAAATTCCTTGCAGACAGTTTAATTTATTGATTTGTCACTACTGTCTCTATTCATGTTGCCAAGTCCCTCTGCTTCTGACAGATCCGTGTAAGAGTTTCTGTCCTTCAACAGACTCCCTAGCCATGGACCTTCCAAGCCTTCAGAAGGGTAGGAGCACACAGTGATGTTCCTTACCCAACCTGCTCCTCCTCCTGAACTTGTTCATGTTCCACATGTTGAACTGGTGGGAATGGGATTGGCCAGAGAATCCTCATTTGGTCCCTGGAGACCGGAGTAGGAATCCATTGCTGAGAAAAGAGACAGGAGAGCAACCTCTTTGCAGCCCACTGAATCTTGCTGGGATCACCTATTTCCCTCTACCAAAGATGAAAAGTCCCCCACCTGAAAAAATATTTGGGGAAGATGCATTTGATCAGCAACATGCCCTATCTTATCCTCTGTTAAGCTGCAGGCCTGGGGTGGGGAGAAAAGCAAGGCTTGAGTATCTGTGATGCCAGCAGGTTTTTACAGAGAGATTGGATTTAATATAAAGCCACGAAATAATTATAGCCCACGGGTTATCTCGTGACGGAATGGAATTAAGCAATCACCTGCAATTCTTGGAGACTTAGGCTAGATAAAAGGGAAGCACTGGGCCGGGGCTGAGATGTAATGGAGCTGACAGCTTGCAGAGAGCAGTGCTTGGGTTAGGCACACACTTCCTGACAGCTTTAACCCATTCTTTGCAGAAATGGAGCTGTGCAGCACTCAGTTGGTACTGAGATGGGTTAGCCTTAGCCACGGGGTTTTTCCAAGTTGTTAGGATGCGTCAGGCTGCCAGGTGGTCCAATCCACCATCCAGACAAGGCCTTACACGCAGATTTTCTTTTTATCTTGGAACTGAAGCATTTTTTTCCTCCATTACATTTGCTGCATTCAATTTCAAACCTTATACCCTCCAGGTTCCCAGTTTCAGTGCGACACATCTGCAATGACTGATATTGTCCTGCTTGTGGATGGATCTTGGAGCATCGGACGCAACAACTTCAAGCTCATTAAGGAGTTTCTGAGCAATTTGATTTCCCCATTCAGTATTGCCCAAGACAAGATAAGAGTAGGTAGGACACTTTCCTGTTTCCTGACCTCGGGAAATCCATGTTTGAAGAAGCCTTGGTCTCTGTTCCTGTGGTTATGGGCTCCTCTGAGGAGCTTTTATTCCTTTAGAGTGGGGTCCTGCTTGCTGCTCCTGACAGCTTTTCCCATCTGGTAGGAAGCTCTGGCCTCTAGTGGCTGTGAGAAATAGCTGCACGGTGAACACAAGCAACATCTGCGCAGCACCAGCTCAGGTGTGGGTGCTGAGATACATTTAGGATTTGCTACCTGCCCCTGGTGAGGTGCTCAGCCTCCACAGCACTGCACAGACAGATGCAGTGGCAATGCTACACTGGGGATGCCACTGTACCTGGTGGGGTCTGAAGGGTCACCTTGCTGCCTGCATGACAAGGACCATGCAGAGTAGTGGAGCTAGAAACCAAATCTAAACACCCCCACTCCCTTTCGTTATTCTGTGGCATTCTCCCATGCAAGTCTGACACCGCCTCCCCAAAACGCATTTCCTCTTGCAGTTTACCTTGGCTTGAATGATGCCTATAGCTCTTGCCTTCCCCAGGGCTGTCCCAGTACAGCAGTGATCCCCGCACAGAGTGGGATCTGAGTGCTTATTCTACAAGGGACCAGGTCCTGGAGGCTGTGAGGAATTTGCGGTACAAGGGCGGCAACACCTTTACAGGTAACTCCATCTCGATCTGTGTGACTGCAGTGGGGGAAGCCATCACCATGGAGTGACATCCTCCATGGGGACCAAGGCTACTGGGGGCAGAGAAAAGAGCAGAGTGGGGCAGGGGAGTGTTGTCTGCCAGGCTGTAGCACAGCACCCATCTCTGCTCGTCCCCAGGTCTGGCACTGACCCACGTCCTGGAGCAGAATCTGAAACCAGATGCTGGTGCCCGGCTGGAGGCTGAGAAGCTGGTCATACTTCTGACTGATGGAAAATCCCAGGATGATGCCAACCTGGCTGCTCAGACCTTGAAAAGCCTGGGCATAGAGATATTTGCCATTGGTAAGATCACAACCATCAATAAGCTGTAGGATAAAGCCAATCCACTTTTGAGGTTATGTTCCCTCAACTTTGATAGAAGCATCTTGAGCCTGTAAAGCTAAGGTAGTAGCTAAGATCTCATTACATTGTGGCTAAGATGAAAATTAACTCATTTATACAGCACAGGCAGTGTCTTCAAAGGGTGTTTTTATTTTTTTTTAGAAAAGCATTCATTCACATGAGAGATTTCACATTTCCCATCTAAAGACCTTTGTGAGCCTCAGAGACCTGTGCCATAAGAACAATATTCTCAGCTGTGGAATTAGGCAAGAGAACATTGTATTGGGGAGGGCAGGAGACCTCCTTTATAATTACTGCCTCTCACAGCTTTCCATTTCTCTGAATAATAACATTATCTGCTCTTCACTACCCAGCAGCAATAATGAGACACAAAGTGGCCTTGAGCAGCAGTCCTTGATGACTCCACAAGTCTGCTAAAGACTAATATGTGAGCAATAAAGTTACATAGAATATTATCCTAAAATTGCAACCCCTAAAACTTTAAGTGCTAATTTATGTCAGGAACACACAAGCAAGGGTTTTTTGCATAGGGCTGTGTAGCTAAAAGTGGCTGGCACGATGATTCCTTTCATGGACTGAGTGGAACTGCTGAGCCTCAGGTGTAGGTTGTGCAGCCCAACAGAATAACATCTGTGTACCTGAAATCACTCAGAGATCAGTTCCTGGCTGGAGTATTTGCCTTTCCTCTCTGGTTAGAGGAAGATCATGTTGTTTGGTCCGTAGACGTGAGGACCTGAGTATTAATCTCAAAAGCACCTTGGTTCTCACTGGAGATAAAAGGAGAAGGTGGGTAGCAAAGCTGTTAATGTAATGGTCTTGGACTTCAGAAACCAGGCAGGATCTCTGATTGGCAATGATTGGGTGATGTTAGGGCATTACTTGCTTGGGCGATGCTAGAACACCCTGAGCCTAGCATTGGGAAGCAAAATAAGTTGTATGCTGTGGAGCTTGGTCTGCAGAGGGTTAATGAGGATGGGGAGCAGAAGGATAGGGATGGAGGATGCTCTGTGATGGTGAAATCCTGCTAAACACATGATTTGCTTTTTGCTCATCCCTGACTCTCTTGAAAGGCCTTGTGATGTTCTGGTGAACAACAGACTCTCTGTGGGGAGTGCTGGCGCCTCATAAATATAAAATTGTTGTTTATTCATTCCCTCCTTCCCCCATTTATGCCAACTGCCTCTTAGGGTGGAAAATATCTGCCTTCCTGGTAGCAAAGCCTGAAAGTGATGAGGGGGCAGGAAAACAGAAGGAGGTTTCACTGGACTGCCTCCAGGCCACGAATGACCTTCTAAGCCCACAGACTTGGAAGTCCTTCCCAGGCTGGCCTGCAGGAAAGCCCAAAGCCATTCTCAGACACTACTGCCACACTGGAAATACTGGGTAGCTCTGCAGGACGATGGTGAACCCATCCTGCCCCTGAACAGACACCACAGAGTCAGGAGGTGGGAGCTGCTCCTCTCTGGGGAGATTTCTCAGTCTCATTCTCTGGTTGCAGGGGTGAAGAACGCGGATGAAGCAGAGCTGAAGCAGGTGGCCTCGGAGCCGCTGGAGCTGACGGTGTACAACGTGCTGGATTTCCCACTGCTGGGCTCCCTGGTTGGCAGGCTCACACAGGTCCTGTGCACCAGGATCAAAGAGAGGAGCAACAGGGAAAATGCAGGTGAAGTGAAACCTCCTCAGTGGAGGCTGAGCTTCCTTCTGCTTGCCATCCATATTCCTTGCTGTTAGGATTGACCCTTTCTCATACCTTTACCTCCATGAGCTCCACCACCCTGTCTAGCCCTGATTTAGCCCTACCTAAATCTTCTCCTTCAGCACTGGTCTTGCTCAGTCATTTTGCTGCCTGACAGTGGTCCTTGCCACAGCAATCTGTTGGCCAGTCTCTCCTTGACTGTTGTCTCTCCTCCTTGTTGTCTTCTACAAGTCTGGGTACAGTTCTTCCACTCTTGCTCCACTGCTGCTCTGCTGCAGACTCCAGCAAGTCATGGAGAGGTGCTACCTGTAGATGTTTCCATTCTGATGCTCTTGGTGTAGATACTTGCTTTTGGCCTCTAAGCCAATTCAGGCGACTGCTGGTTTTACCAGGGGTTTGGATAACTCTTGGTGTATAGAATCACCTAATAAGATTAACTACCATTACTGAGGGGACTTCTTTTCACTCTTCCATTATCATATGATGTGATAAATGTGTTGTAACCGTCTCCTTTTCTGAGTTTCTGCCAATGAAGAAGAGGCAGAAAAAGCAAAAGAGCTAATTGGAGAATAGAGAGTGTACAGAGGAAATGTGGAGGTAGGAAGAAGAGATGATAAAACATCTAAACACATTTTTTTTCCCCCAATTTACTTTAAATGGTGGATCTCCAAGGCATTTTCAAGTTAAAGCCAAACAGCCTATTTCTTTCCTTTGCTGGAGAGCAGCTCCTATGATGAACAAGAGAATGAAGAACCACTCCAGATGTTAGCTTAGGTCCTCAAGAGAAATATTATGTACTTATTTCCATCTCTCTCTGCTCTAAGATTGGCCTAAGGAGAATGGGGAAGTCTAACTTTCAAGCATACTTCTATTTTAATGCTCTGGAGAGGCATACAAATAAATTGATTCTTCCGTATTAATTTGTACTTGTTTGATATAATTAAGACATTTTTCAAGGATGCAAATTAGGCTAAAGAAACATAGGTTCCTCAAAAAAGCATCCAAAATAACTTGTTTGTTCAGTTTGGCAAATTTTCATGATTGAGGAAAGCTGGGTCATGTTTTGGTTACAGCCAAAATTTCAGACTTGTGTTGGAAAAAATATTCCCAGCACCCAGCAAAATACATGGAGTATTTATGTTCTCTGTATGCCCAGTTTTTAAATATTTATTTTGGAGCTGTTTGGAACAGTTTCTGTAGGAAAAGAGACTGTAGCTTTATTTGAAAAATGTCACTCATATTTATGAGCTAGAAAGTACATTTGGCAAGAGAAGTCTGCATATAAGAAAGTAACTCTGTTTTTAACTCCTAGGCAGCGCTGTGAAAGATATCCCTGTGAATGCAGGTCCCCAGCTGAGCCCAACTGACCTCAAAATATCAGCTGTGACCTCTAAGAGCATGCACTTGACCTGGAATCCTCCTCTGAGGCCACCAAAGAAATATCGGGTTGTGTATTATCCATCGAAGGGTGGTGTCCCCAAAGAGGTGAGACACCTTTCTCTGATCATCTGAGACTGCAGGGTCTGCCCTGGTGGCTGGGAATTGAAGCAAACTTGAGTAGACAAAGAGAGGAAGGTAGAGGTGCAGTCCTTGTGGGGCATCAGCTAAAGCCAGAGATGAAATTCAATGCACACTGGGTTTAAATGTGGCCAGTTGATAGGATCAGAAAGTAGAAGAGGACATCAGATAAATGTTGTCTCTCTAGAAATACTGCAAGCCATTCTGATTTTTCTCTTATGTATTATCCCCTCCTTAAAGCATCTGTTTTGACTCAAAAAAGAACACACAGGTACACAGAGCTGTTCAAGGATGCTCATCTGGGATGGATATGACTTAGAAAAGTAAATCCAAATTGTTGATGGCTTTGCATTGATTTCAGTGAGAGCACTATTAGAGTCTTGTGCTTGATGTTTACTTTAAAGTATAGGAATGCTTATTGCCTCCTATCTCTCTATTTTTGGAAGATGCTAACTGGCACAAAGTTTAGAGGACAACTGGACTTCGTGTCTTCTGGTCACAAATCTGCCACAGTGAAGCCACATTTGCCAGGGAAGGACAGTTCGGCCATTCCTTTACTAAAGAGTGGGTAGCACCTCCCCATCTTGACAGCCCTCCTTTGTGCTTTCAGGTGGTTTTAGATGGAGCAGTCTCCTCTTTGCAGCTTTCCAATCTGACCTCACACACGGAGTATCTGGTGTCGGTGTTTCCTATTTACGACACAGTTGCTGGGGACGGGCTGAGAGGCGTCACCTCCACATGTAGGTCGTGAGTAGAGAGAATTGCGCCGTTGCGTGGTTGTGATGGGTGAAATAAAGCTCTTTCTTTGCAACCATCTCAGACTGGAGCTTGCCATTGTACTCTTGCCCCTCTCTCAAGTTCAGTCTGTCTACAGCTATCTCCATCCATGGAGATGTCCAGAACTTCACCAGACAAGACCCTGAGTAACCTGCTCTACTTTGGCCCTGCTTTGAGCAGCAGGTTGTACCAGAGACCTTCAAGGGCCCCTTTCCACCAGCCTCACTCTGCAAAGGGGACCACTGTGTTGAGCTCCCCCTGACATGGCAATAACATGTCAATAAATAACAATAAATAATATCTTGTAACTCCTTGCCACTTTTCTATCCCTGAGCTCCAAATGCATTAAACTTACCCTCTGTAAAGTGAGAGCTCCACTGTGTCATATGTGCGGAAGATGTCCACCAGCCTGCAGAAGCTGTTGCAAAGCCAGGTCTCCTCTGGGGTTTAAGCTGTCTCAACCCTCATACACTGAAGATACCTTTTCCTGCCTTGTTTCTCCCTTCAGTACCTTTGTCATCCCCTCGCTCCCTGCGCGTCTCCGAGCTGAGCCACAACAGCATCAGGCTGAGCTGGAAGGCATCCCAGGGAGCCACGCAGTACCTGGTGCTCTGCTCCGCAGCCCCTGATGGAGCAGAGGACTACACGACAGAGGTAGAGTTCATGAGAATAACGACAACATTTTCTCTCTGTCTGGGCTGAGTTTAGTTCCAGCTCTATCCTTTGTGAACTGGTATTGTGTGTTTGGTTGGTTGGGTTATTTTTAAGTGTCAGCACTATTGCCAGCAACGTCTTTCATGGAAATTATTTTTTAATGGTTTATCTCAAAAGGATTTATAATTGTGAGGGTTTCACGTGGGAAATTAAAGTATAGGGAGAGAAATTACTACATCACTGGGCCCCCGGAAACCCAGGCACTGAACTTGCACTTCTGCAGCCCCAAGTGTAATTGCTATAACCTGTACATAAATTGTCTTTGCTTTATCTTAAAATGTTAGATAAAAAATTGTTAGGGCTGTTTTCGCTGACCTCTAAAAGCAGACCTATGGCATTGCAGAAGAATAAAACAATGGTCAATGAATGGAAAATCCTTAAAACATCTAAGATCCATTTGTAATATGTGCACTTTATTGAGTTCCTTGGAGTACCTGTAGGCTGAGAAAATGAATTAAAAAAAAAAAAGAGGAGTGGGGGGAAGATGCATTGCCTCTCTGATTCGAATCCCCCTCATGAATGCACAGCAACAGGAGCAATTGCAAGATGGTTTTCAAAACAGAGCAGTTAATGCTTTTACTCAGTTTGCAGTGCATAATTGTGGGTTTTTTTAAGATTAGGAATGTTTGAAGGGAGACCAACATTTTAAATTGTATTTTAACATATTAGAACGTTTCTGCTGTTACCTGACCAACACACTGTAAGAGTGCGATGCTGTAAGGCGATAGAATGTCTGCAAAACCAGCATTAAAATGTTCCCAGCCTTGCATAAAACTGCGCTCTGTTGCGTGCAGACTCCTCAGAGTCCCTGGGGTGCATCTCTGCAGTGAGCAGTGGAGGAGGAGAGCTGTGGCCAGCATTAGCGGCAGGTGGCAGCAGGCGGCTCTTCTGCAAGAGCTTTCCATGTGTCTGAGAGAAATGGGATCACATCTCTCACATGCCACTCACAGCCCAAAACAACAACCGCATCCTCTTTGTATAAGAGACTTATACCTCTGCAGACCAGGGTAGGACATGGGGGTGTGTCACCTCAATGTGCTTGGTAGCCCTTGAGAAGAGAGGCAGAGAATTGACCACTGTAAAACACCTGCCCAAGTGGTGAAGTCTCAAAGTGGAGGAATCCCCTTAGCATAACCAGAGACCTTAATCTGTAAGATCTTACTCTGTTGAGGGCACTGGTAGGTACTCCAGAACTGAAGGATACCCCCAAAACACCTCTCTGTTGACAGGTGAAGGTGGCCCAGCCTGAGGTCCTGCTGGAGGGTCTGTCACCCAGCACAGAGTACTCTGTTGCGGTGTACGCAATGTATGGGGAAGATGCGAGTGACCCAGCCAGCATCCAGGAAACAACCCGTAAGTGCTGTTGCTGTTGATGGAGTCGTTCTTAAACACTTAAGGCAGGAGAGATGTGTGAAATGAGGTGCTTCCCATATTGTGCATGTGGCTTGTAAACAAGGTGCCTCTTCCCTGCCTGATCTTAAGTGAATATTGGTCCCCGAGGGGATCTCTAATTACATGGTGAGCTGTGAAAAAGGAGTGGTTTTCCCTTGGTAAGAGAAATTCTAAAAGAGCTTTTCCCTGAGGTGTTTGTTGTTTTGGGAGAAAAAGAGAATTATTTGGCTGTTTCTTCAACTAAGGCCCTAGTAGCCTTTCATGGCATCCCACAGACATGTATGGTAGTGACATAAAGAGAGTATTTTCCCATGTGGTGAATGAATCTTAGTTCAAGGTGGATTCATCTAAAAGCAGCAGGAGGCAACTGGTGTCATTGCCAAAGTGCAGCCTGTGAAACCTCAGGGTGCTGTCACAAACTGTTGTTTCAGTGGCCTTGAGTCCTCCCAAATACCTGAGCTTCTCCGAACTCAGCCACGCATCCGTTCGAGTCAGCTGGGAGGCTGCATCTCCGGCCGTGAAAGCTCACCGTGTCACCTATGTGTCTAGCAGAGGGAGCAACACTGGGGAGGTGAGTCCTCAAGGGGGAGATGGGGCCTCAAGGAGGAGGTGAGGCCTCAAGAGGAAGGTGAGCCCTCAAGGGGGGAGTCCTCAAGAAGGAGGTAGGTCCTCAAGGGGGAGGTGGAAGGAAAAGAAACTTGGGAAGTCTCCTTATGGAGGACTTATGGAGGGCTTATGGGCACTTTGGATGCCGTCATCACCCACGAACAAACCCTTCTCCTAATGTCCCCATGCTGCTTCCCTAATGCTCTTACAACTCCTCCACTGCAGGTAGAGGTTCCTGGCACTGCAACATCTACTGTCCTGACACCTTTGTCCTCCCTGACCCAATACTTTATCAGTGTCTGGTCTGTGTATGATGAAGGGGACTCCTTTCCAATTACTGGCAATGTTACCACCTGTAAGTAGGGAATGGAAATGCTTTTGATCCCAGTAACAGGTGAAAAGACTTGCTTGTGTGTGTCTGAACTGGGATGTTTTGAAGATTAATTGCAGCAATCCGTGGCACGGACCCTTGCACAAATCCCAGATGACTGTTGTTCTTTG
>NW_010156151.1:30837-34614 GCF_000695765.1 Mesitornis unicolor
AATATGTCCAACTGTGTTATGTTTAAAATGAGGTGGAAGCAGTAAAGGAAATGAGCAAATGAAGGAAAGCATGATGTATCGCTAACCTTTGTGTCCTTGAGAGCCCTCCTAGCCTTCTCCCCTTTACAGTACTGGTGTGATATGTGTCCTCTCCACAAATGAGATAATCCTCTTTAATTAGGCTTTTAAAAATAAATTACCCCTCTCTGTTCTGATGGCTGTTGTCATATGGGTCTGAAGAAGTGAGAGACAGGCTGGTCTCAGACATCTGCTTGGTTGATGTTTTGCTCCCCAACCATCTGCTCCCCACCTTGGCTCTGACAAGGCGCTGTCAGTGCCTGCGCTTCAGCTGCTTTTCCTTCTGCATCCCTCAGTAAAGGTCCCCCTGCCGCGGGCACTGAAGGTTACCGAGCTTTCCGGGAACAGCCTCCGTCTGCAGTGGGAAGCTGTTGCAGCCTCCGATGTGGTTGTCTACCAGATCAAGTGGAGCACAGTCAGTGGAGAGAAGCCTCAGGAGGTACGCACCCATGCACGGCTCTGGGGAGGCTGGGTTGACTTTGTGACTGCTTGATGGCGTTGAACTTACCTGCAAGGGTGGCACAGGGAGACGCAAAACTATCCAGGTTAATGCTCTTAAGAAATGAAACAGTTCAGCATCAAGTCGAAGGAGCCTATGGAATAAGATGGGGTCTGTCCTGGGTCTGACTCTGCTCGGTGGAGCTGTCACCATGAGTGCTGGAAGCGAGAGGGACAGCGGGATGTCAGGGTCAAAGTCCTCCAGGTTCTGGGAAGATTGCAGAAGTGTTCTGGAAAATCTCAAGGAGGAAATCCAATAGGGACAAGGAGAAAGTATTAAGCTTAGACAGGAATAATTAACTACAGGTATACAGGATGTAGAACAAATAGCTAAGAAGCAATTCAGTAGAAAAAGATCTGGGGTTGCGGAGAATCACCAGCCCACAATGTCAAGTTGTTGTGGAAAAGACAAAGACACTACTCAAGTATTTATAGCTGGAGATGTCGCCTCTAAGATGGGTGCAGCGCCTTCTGCTTTCCTCAGTGCTAGTAAGCACTATTTCTGGGATACTGCTCTTCAGGAAGGATGAGGTCCAACTGAGGAACACACTGAGAATGACCAGAGACAGAGCTGGTGCAGGAGAGGGAGGGATGGGCCTGGTGACATCTTCCATCTCAAGCTCTTATTTTCGATATGAGTGCATACAACAGTTGAAGTGGATTAAATACACAAATCTCTCATACAGTCCTTCACTTTGGGGCTGTAATGGGGGTGTATTTGGGCTCCTGTCCCCAGCACATCTAAAAGCTAGAGACAGCAATGGGATTTCATGCTCTGGGCAGGTTGAGCGCCTTGTGTCAGAGCACTGCATTGTGGCACTGAAGTAGCTCCTGAATATAACTGGGCTGCAATACATGGGCAACTACTCTGCATTAATCAGGGCTGGAAGTTTGCCTTTGCTTAGATGTGTGCAACCCACAACAGCAGACTTTGTCCCCAAAGCCCAGTGCTAACTCATTTGTGCCTACGGGCAATCTGTGAGACAGACACTTGGATGGCATGAACTAGCTTGGGGGTGCCTGAGAGCTCGACTGACTAATTTCTTCCCCTGCTGCAGCTCTCTATCGCTGGAAACGTGGCAACTGCTGTGCTGCCAGGCTTGCAGAAGAACACCGACTATAAAATATCCATCTGGGCCTATTACAAGGATGGTGCTCGAAGCGACACGGTTTCTGTTCAGCACAGGACCAGTAAGTGATCAGTACTTGGTCTCCACAGCTTAGGGATGATAAACAGAGCATGGGATGACTCAGAACCCATCACAGAGCAGATGTGGTCATCTCCAGCTCTGAAAACCCACATCTGATGGTCTGAATGTGGCTAGAGATATTTAGCATTTAGTCTTAAAGTGTTCTGAATTTGTCCTGAGAAAGACAGGCTGGGCAAACCCAAGCAGGCTGGTGCATTTATAGGCATCTGAAACCCTAGCAATACTTTTCCTGTAGACTACATTGCTTCCCCCCTTGCCTCTGTAGAGTGTATTGATGCAAATGAATTGGCTTTCTGCAGGGCATTCAGCTGAACATGTCACTGTGCTGCCTAATGAGTGTTTCCTGTTAGTAAAATATTGTCTGTTAGGAAGCGTGAGGATTTCTTCAGCTATGTCTGTGCTGAGCTGTGCTTCATCTGAGGGCACTTAAAGAAATGAGAGAGAATCCTGCAGGCAGACTCTGCCTTGGAAGCATTATCTAAATCTCACTTTGTGCAGGCAGGATATGAGGTTAAAAAGTGGCACTCCCAGAGGTCCTCTTAATTAATATTGCCTGCATAATGGCTTTGTTGGCAGTAAATGGAATACAATTCATTCAACAGCAGCAGTCCTTTCCTCCTCTGTCTCTCGGCTCTCAACTTCCTTTGCAGAATGAACACATTTAGGCTGGTGTTGAGCTGATGAAGCTCAGCGTAGATGACAATCTTGGAATAAGAAACTCAGGTTTTATTAATAAAGAGTAATAATAACATTTGTTTACAGAAAGCTACCTCAGGCAAGTAACTAGGAGCTGCATACTGACAAGAAAAAAATAATAAATGAAAGCATCCTACAGGTATATAATGATAAAGACACAGAGCTCTCTAGAGGTTTTGGAAAATGAGTGGCTATGTTTTAAGCTGTGAATTACTGAATGTCAGAGGAACTCCCTCAGCCCCACTACAAATTGCACACGATGGTGCCCTTCCAGGCCTACTTGAACAAGCTGGTCCTTGCTGTTGCTGGCACCACGGTGGGACATGGGAGGCAATTTGACTTCTGCTTGTCAGCTGCTGTCCTTGTTCGGGAACAAGGATGCCTTAGGGATGTCGGAATTTGCCATGCCACATGAAGAATGAAAGCACTCAAAGAAATCAGGTGTGCAGCTGAGCAGCCAAACTGGAGTCTCAGTGCCTGGGTGCTGCTGGTCAGTTTGCATGAGGAGCCAGGACAGCACCACAAGCTTCTCAGGACCAATATATGCAAGTGCAATTGATGTCTTTGATGGTGATTCTTTTTCTTTTTAATGTTTAAAGTAAGAAGTGCCCACAAGGGCGAAGTGACACAGGAGAAGAGATGGATGCTGATTTCCAGGAGGCAGTGCTGATCTTGGGCAGTTCAGAGGAAACTTGTAGATGCCAGCAAATTCAATAAGCCTTGTGCAATGAACGTATGGGAAGATGTGACATTAGGCAGGACTCTGGGAAATTCTGGGATGTGGTTATACTTCAAACCTTTATTGTTTCAAGCAAAAACTACCATCTTGTACTGTGCAATTATGAGTGGTTAGGATGTCCAACAGGGTCAATCAAAATGGCAAAGATGGTGAATGGTAACTCATTCACCTAGGGCATGGCAATCTCTTATGTGTTATCTGGAAAACTCCAAACCCTTGGTTCAATTTTTATAAGCCCTAATTTTCATAATCAAATGAAATTCTGGGGGCTGAAACACCAATGAAAACTACCTAAATATACTCAGGATGGCAGATTTGGGGTTGCAGCCAGGTAAGTAGAGGTCACCAGGTTGTGCTGCAGCAAAACAGAAGTATGTGTTAGAGGAGGTTGAGAAACCACTTGTCCTTTTATCATTGCTTTCCTCTTTTCTTTTCTCGGAAGCATCCCCTTACAGAGGAGTAGGTCAAGTCATAAAGTTTCTCTTAAAAAATGTCTCAGTAGAATTTGCAAGAAATGCTGAAGTTTAAGGGCAGTGGCTGAAGTGAAACTCAGCA
>NW_010156151.1:34645-41597 GCF_000695765.1 Mesitornis unicolor
AAGCTTCTCCCCCCATCCTTCATCCTCCCCAGAATACTTTCTTATTTGAAGGTTAAGGAAAAAAAAATTCCAGGTCAGAGTGATGCTCCTTGCATGCTGGCTTTGTGAAACGGAGCCATGTTCCTCCTCTGGGGTTGAGGTGAGAACATCAAGTTCATTTTATCCAGGACCTCTAATCCTTCTCGCCCCACCTGAAAAACCCACTTCATGGCCAAGGGACCCTGCAGACACCAGTCCCTCATGAACAACAGGTCATCAAAATATCATCCTCTTTTTTCAAACCAAAACCATTCATCACTGTGATGTGTCATTCAGTAGGCCTGGAACAAGGTTTCTCCTCTTCCTGGCAGGTAGAAAATTTGTTTCAAAGTCATGGCTTGAGATTTATCCTCAAAAGGTTTATAAATTCAACTTGAAATGGCTAAATAGCTTTAGCTAGAAAAGGAACAAAAGTTGGAGACAGGGATGTGGTGCAGCTCCCTTCTTATGTAGTTCAGTGCTAAGTGTTTTAGTTGTAATGCTGTAATTAAATATACAGACAGAGCAGGAGGGAGTAAAAATTACTTCTGAAGCTAAGATGTGTGGCTGGAAAAACACAGATATTCAGTATTAAAAAAATTTATTTGAATATTTAACTATTTACAGGGAGTGTGATCCTTGCAACATAAATAACTGAAATACCTTAATTTCGCTCCCACCACCAGTGCCATATTTCCCATGGATAACAAAATCCACAATTCTGATGTTTATTCTCATCTCTCTACTATGTTTAGTCTGAAGTCTCATTTGAGTTAAGAGCTCTCCTTTCAGTACGTTACTATAAATTGTCAAGTGTAACGAAGTCCTTATCCTTGACCAAAGGCTCTACACAGTGATCATTTGGCATATTAATAAACAACCTTAGTGGTAATTCAAGCGTGTATAAACCTTTCATGCAAGCTGGTGGGAGTGTAGAAGATGCTCTTTGGGATAGAAAGGTGCAGGGGCATGGAGGTGTTGCTGAGCAGTGATGCTTGGAAGATGCTGGAAGGGGTAGTTGCTGATCCGACTGAGAAGCAGACAGGGTCCTCTCTTTTGTACTGAGGGGATGTTCTTTCAACGGGGCTAAGGAAAAGGAGCTTGAACAAAAGAAAACACTCACCTGTTTGTTCTGAAGGAAAGGATATTGAGGTCTCTCTCTGCCATGGTGTTTCGGGATTGAGGTCCTGAGGTGATGTGAATGAGCATTGGAGGACATGCTGGTAGTCTGTGGTGACACAGGGACTCTCCTCACAGCAAAAGGGCTGTGACATGACTGTGGAACCTGGATGCAAGGGCAGCACTTTAAGATCTGTTGTACATATAACTGAATTTCAACAGTATAACAAGCTATTCAACCTGTCAGTTGAATGATGCTGTCACCATAAATATTTGGATGTTGCTGACTGTCCTTGCCCAGCTTAGCTCAAATCCCACCCAGGAGTTTAAAGTGAAGTTGAGTTTTCTTCCAGGCTCAGTGGAGAGATGGTTACACGGTAAGCTGCCCTATCTCAACCACGTTTCTGAATTGTAGTTGTTTGCTACCATGGGCTGTTCCAGGCAGAGGGACAAATAGACCGGGCTGCAACTGGACAGCCCATGCAGTGCATTGGTCCATCAGACTCAGAACCACAGAGGTGTGGCCATGAAAGAAGTCCCTCAGTTTAGGCAGGGTGAGACAGAAATTAGTAAATGTGTACTTGTGAAGATCTTCTTCACAAATTTGGCAATGTTACTCCTCCCTATCTGCTCTGAAAGTGTCTCTTGGAAGTTTCTGCCACCGGCACAGACTACGTGAGTGTATCTCGTCCTCCTCTATGTGAAGAACGAGAGAGCACTTTGAATGGGAACTGGGAGCAATTTGGAGAGTGGTTCAGCCTGACTTTACACCTAAGTGAATTACAAAGTGCCTATGTGCCCCATCTCTAGATAAGCTGTGCCGGAAGCATGTCCATTCTGGGGCTGATAAATGTCTTCAAGTTCTTTATCCAGCTCTTCGATGAGCTCATACTACCAGAGCACACATTGCAAATAAAAGGGATTGAAATGTTGAGAAGAAACTTCGGCCCATGGCAGTGAGGGAAAAACCACGACCTATATAACCATTGCAGATGAATATTTTGATGGAATGGATTCCAGGGTTTTATTCTTATTTGAAAATCTGCCCATGATGGTGCTTATACTTGCCAGCAAGCAGCCTGGGATTCCTCCTGTGGAGGTTCAAGAAGTAATCGAAGGCACAGATGGTGTCCTCTGTGTCAGAGATGCTTCTCTCCTCCTGGGCAGCTCTGGGAGGTGACCTTTCCCCTGGCTGTCAGATCCATCCCATCAAACTCTGCTGGGCCTGAGGGCTTTCCAGAATAAACCCAACTCAGAAGACTTTCCCAAACTTTCCCTTTGTTCGCTTAAACAGCCTCCACTTATCTCAGCTGAAGGAAACAGCCAGCAAAGATGCAGATGTATAGCACAGCACTAATAATAGTGCTGCCGAAGTGACTTTACCTCCCACACTTGTTTTCTTCTCCTCTTTACCTTGCGGTGATGCACAGCAACAGCCTCCAGCCTGAGTCAGCTGCCAGCAAACTTGGTTCAGCTTCAGTAAAAGTAAGCTCATTTTATCCAGAAAAGGGAAGGAGGATCAATGAAGATGCAAATGATCTTCATTAAACCTGTGCTCTAAGGTCACCCAAGACTTTGCTGGGTGGGCAGAAGAGCCTTACAGGTGAAACAGCAGAATAGAAGTCTCATAGCCTGGGTGTGCATCCTTGACTCTCTGTAGGGATCACCCATAATTTTTAGTCTTTTTGAATAAAATACTTCCTTTTCTTTCTCCAAACCTTCTGTGTCTTTACACCAGCATGGGTTCAAGACCAGACACATGCATTTATGCAGAGCAACTCGCTGGTTGGAAACAAGCTCCAAGAGCAGACGAGCCCTTGCTCACAAGCCCCTTGTTTGAACAGCAGATGAGTTTAGCTTCCACTGCCTTTCTCTTGCTAACTCTCAGCCCCTGTTCAGAGAAATCACTCCAGCATAACAGCCTCTGTTACCAGGTCCAGTTTGCTATGCAGCAGGTCCCCAGGGAATGCAATGCATTTACATAATTAAAAGCTGCTCAGCTTTAGTCTCTGACAAACCCTTTTCTGGCTGACTGCAGCTTAGCCGTATTTGGGATCCATCCATACAGTGCAGAGCCAGAAAAGGAAGAGCAGCTTGGGCACTGTGTGTGATCCCCTTCTCGAGGTGGTGGGTGTTGGTGTGAGAAGCCCTAGACAAAACTGTTGTGTGCTGGCTGCTCTGGGTTTGTTTGTTTGTTTGTTTTTTAAATAATTTTAAAACAGAAAGAAAAAGCTGGAAATATTAGAAATTATGATGGATTCACTTTGATGTGTGGCCCAGGTTTAACAAGCAGTCAAATGTTTGTCCAGTGTGTCTCCAGATCTTTGATGAAGCTGATCTGCAGTTTGGGCTTTTATGAAGAGTATTTGGTGTTTGCCCATGATGTATACAAAAGAACTCTTTTCCCTGTGCTTCCAGGACTCTTCCCTCCAAGATTTTTTTTTCCCCAAATCCTAGGATTTGAATTATTGAATGCTTGAACTGTACTGTGTTGTACTCAGGCAATCCTCATCCCACCAGGGTCTCCTTTCTCTCTTGCATGATCCCCAAGGTGGCTGCTTCTGCTCTGGGTGCTTGTTAACAGCAGAGCAGAGAACTGAACCTTTCAGAACTGGGCTTGAAAGCAAGTGCTGCTGGCCCTGTTTATAGACATTACTACCTGCTTTTTATACCATCCGTCTTTAATCCCTGCTGCAGATTCCCGGAGCCCACCCACCAACCTCTTCGTTGACTCTGAGACCCCTACCAGCCTCCAGGTCCACTGGACCCCCCCAGATGGCCGAGTACAGCACTACAAAATCTCCTACAACCCTGTTTCTGATGCTGGTGCTCAACAAACAGTAAGTCTTCAGCTCCTCTGTAGGTACTGGGCACTGTACCAGAGGGACATGGGGACAATTCAATGCCCGGGGATCTCTGTTCACTCCAGTAGGGTTTATCATGAGCTGGTTTACAGAAGTACAAACCCAAACCTCTTCCCCTGACTTGCTGGTGTGTTGCTTTGTGAAGAAGACCTCCAAGCTTCTTTGTGATTGAGATGTTTGCGTCTGTCAAAGCTGCTAATAGAGCAGCTTTCTCCTCTCCCTGAACTGAAGTGGGGAATTCTTGGAGGCAGAGGGGTTGAGGATAAACCTGCTGCTCCTCTGACTTTGGGATGTTAAACATTAGCCTTTTAAGACCCAGATTTTCTACTCAAACCCAGACTGGTTACCATGTTATAAGGCACTTCTAACCCATTTGCATGGGGAATATTGGGGTCTTTACAGAGGAAAATAGTCTTACTGTGGATGACTGGGCTGATGGCAGTGCCATGGCCAGGCTTCCTCGGCTTGCTTTCACCGTTGTCCAAACTCAGTGAGGATGCTGTCCTGAGCCCCACTGCCCCAGGACTCACCACTAGAACCCCTCCATGTTACTCAGGGGTATGAGTAAGAGTGATAATGGGAAGCCTGCCCAAATGTTGGGCTCTTTTTCCACCCCTCTGTAGATCATGGCTTCTGGCAAAAGCAGCAGTGTGACCCTGCAGTCGCTACTGCCTGATCGAGCCTACAGGGTGATCCTTTCTGCCATCCACTACACAGGAGAGAGCGAGAGCATCTCCACAACGGGGCGGACGGGTAAGTGTGTCAGTCAGTACTTGTGTGTTCTTCATAATCTCCCATCCATCAGTCTTGAGACAAACTCTACTGAGGCAGTGATGTTCTTGCTGGCACTGGGCTGTGGCTAAGGGCAGGGTTTTGCTCAGCAAGGTGGACTTCCAGCCTTGAAAAGAGAAAATCCTGCCTCGACTTCTGCACTTTTCCCATGCATTATGTGCAATTCCATGATGACCAGGAAGGACTGGTGATCATCCGGGTCTCCAGGCAGGCAGGACACGGAGCTGTTGGAGCGGGTCCAGAGGAGGGCCACAAAGATGATCAGGGGCTGGAGTGCCTCCTCTGTGAGGACCAGCTGAGAAAGCTGGGGCTGTTCAGCCTGGAGAGAGAAGACTCTGAGGAGACCTTACTGTGGCCTTCCCGTTCCTGAAGGGGTCCCACAGGAAAGCTGGGGAGGGACTTTTTACAAGGGCAGGTAGGATAGAATGATGGAGAATGGTTTTAAACTGTAAGGGGGTAGATTTAGACTGGATATTAGGAAGAAATTCTTTACTGTGAGGGTGGTGAGACACTGGCACAGGTTGCCCAGGGAAGCTGTGGATGCCCCTTCCCTGGAGGTGTTCAAGGCCAGGTTGGATGAGGCTTTGAGCAGCCTGGTCTGGTGGGAGGTGTCCCTGCCCATGGCAGAGGTTGGACTGGATGAGCTTTAAGGTCCCTTCCAACCCAAACCGTTCTATGATTCTATGTTTCTATGATTGATTCTATGATCGCAGTCCTGAGTAACAGAGCTCACACATGCATTGTTTTGTCTTTCAGCTCCTGTATTGTCTAAATTCCCTTCAATACGAGGATACGTTCCATCTAAAACAGAAGGTAAATCACCTCCTACAAAGTCTAGCTTTGTTGTTGCTTTGGTTTTTTTTTCAGTAACTAATGACACAGCATGGGCTCTGCAGGGCAGGCAGGAGTGAATACGTCAGTTCTTGACAGATGTCTCTGGGGACTGTTCAAGGACAGACAGAAGCCACAAAACTTCTTAAAATCAGACTCACTTTGGAAAGAGACTGATAGGATTTTTAGAGGATTTCTGCACAACTTGACCAAAACGGAGCAAAGAGAATGATGACATGTTTTAAATTAAAGTTCCCTGTAAAGTCCCTTATTAAATTTAATGAGCCTACGTTCTCATAGCTGATATAAAGCAAACTATGAAGTGGATTAGCAAGAAATGTTGAATTAATGGGGTTATAAAAAGTTGTTAAGAATGAAATATTAGAATACAGATATTGTGGCAGTAATGCCTTTTCCTATCTATTTGAAATTATTCAAAACAAAACTTCAGTTTTAAAATGCCTTGAGAGAAGCCACAAAGGAAGAATGAAGCAGACTAGATGAGAAAAGTTTGGTTTGTACCCAGCAAAGTACATATCAGACTAAGTTTTCAAGTGGCTTATTGAGGAAATCTACAGGTGTTCAGACCACAGTGGAACAATCCTCTGAACTTTCAAGCAGAAAAAAATCCTCTCACAAGGCTGATGAGTCACCTTGTAGAATTTAATATAGCTGTTTGTCTATGATAGCTGGAAAGACAATAGGAAAAATATTAAATTCTCTATGTTTTATAAAGTAACTTTTTTTGAGAATTTGAGGTGGTATATAATAATTCTGTGAAAAATATTTGATATGCAGTAAAAGACTCAAATATTGATGTGTAGCCAAATTACTGAGAGAAATGGTCTGACGTGTTGCAGGAGCGAATGTTTATTGTACAGTGAATTGGCTGGGACTTGGGGAGAAAAACAAGAAATAAAGAGACCAACAAAACAGCAGGAATCCTAGGCTGGAAAGTCTAGGAAAAAAAATCTTCAAAGCAGAAGTGCCAAGTGCCAGTGTTGAGGATCCCTACCCTGACTCTGATACGCTTTGTCTGAGCTGAGCATTGCCAGATCAAAGAGCTGTGAGCAATCCAGGTACCTCTGTCCTGGGGAGGAGGTGAGGACTGCCAGGGGCATCAGCAAGAGGGACACTGGGGTCTGGGCAAGGGGCAGAAAATGCTCCCTGACTCCCTTACAAGAATGTCAGATACCAAGTAAACAGGCAAGTTCATAGCCTGTTTATATAACTTTGGAGGGATTACTTTTTTTTGCTTCATCATGCTTCAATTCTGAGCAATGTTTTGCAGTTGGAGAGCTGGTTGGTTTCTGCAAGGGAAAGGGAAA
>NW_010156151.1:41611-54183 GCF_000695765.1 Mesitornis unicolor
TAAGTCAAGTCATCCAGCATGCAGGACATTGCTCCACGGCCAGGGTCTGGTCAAGCTCAAAGAGATGGTTTTGAGGCTCAAATTTCAGTACCTGATTTCTTAATTGATTTCCATATATCCCCTAAATAGTTTTATACCCAATTCTACAGGAATTATGGTACGCATGTGTAAAACTATGCATCAGGTTGAATAATGGAAGTCATGGCAACTTGCCTTAGTGTTTTAACTCCTGCCTTCAGCAGTCCCATGACCATCAAAGTCATAGGTTTAGGTGGCCTTTCTTTGGTGTACGCCTTGATTCTAAAGAATGGCATTGAAGCTTCTATAAACTTAGGAATCTCAGATGTCTTGGGGAGGGTAAGTCACCCCCTTTAAATTTTTTACAGCTTTTACAAAAGTTAGGTATGGGCGATTGGAAGCCCTGCTTTTCTGACGAGGTACGAAATGACATTGAAACAAGAATAGCAATAGCAAGGCTATAACGAAGCCTCAATATAATGATCTGCTAGATTCTATTATACTGATGACCTAGAAAACCATTTATGAGACAACCCATCTTGTCAAGTGTCCTTGATTTTCAGGGACATCTCTCATTTTACGTCAAGCATTCACTTTGTCCCAGCTCCATCTGGCATCCATGGCCTGGGATTTACATGCCTGCAGATAATTGAAAGTAGCATTCGTGCACTGTTTTCTAAAACACCCCCTTACCTGAGCCTCTTAAATGGAGAGTGCTCATAGTCATGGTGCCTCGTGCTCCAGCTTCACGTTCCAGTCTTTTCTCTTCTGGATTTGCTGTGGTATCTTAGAGGATTCATCAAGTAAATTTCTGAAAGACAAACTGCAAAACTTTGCCAAAACTCTTTGTGCTTCCCTGAAGAGTTCAAAAGCCAGGCTCGCATGGTGAGGGATATATTTTTGCTCTATATTTTGAGTTTCAGATACAAAATTTGGAACTGCAGATATCTTTATTCTAAAACACCATGAAGGCGCATGTTGCAGTTAAATGTTTCAAAAACAGACATTAGTGTTTTGAAGTCTGTTTTTAAAGAGAAACTTGCAGAACATGATGCTCCCTTGACTTTCATATTGTAAGGTGCCAGGTGAGTTAGTCAAAAGAAAGTGATCATGAAGATGTTTGATGATGAAAGACAGTGGTTTTATTTTTGTGATGGGCAAGCCAAGGAACAACCTTTATGTTTGCATAAACATAAATTCTGTCTCTCTTGCCATATAACTAAAAACAAGGTTAAAGACCAGACTCTGAATTAAGCTGTAGAATATTCTGAGTTTTGCTGTGTTTTTCCATTGCTCTGCCTAGAGGAACTGTGTTAATTTTGCTTCCATCATCCCCTACTGTCTTTTATTCCCTAATAGTTTTTTCTTTCATTTTCTTCTCACAGCCTGCCCCACCATCAGCTCTACCCAAGGCTCCGTACGAGGTACAGTACAATATCAAGCCTCAGTGGTGTTGGGCTGTGAATGTGAAAACACAGCCTGGTCTTCTCTTTCGAGAAATACACCACAACTGAGCCAGAGGGAAATGTTTTCCCTGTCCTGAGGGAAAGGGGAGAAGTCTGAGAACCAAAATCTTCCTTATCAGGTAGAAGAATATTCTGCATTATCTGAACTGGTGTGTCTCTGCGCCTCCATCAGCTCCTGCTCTTGGCTGTTGGTGGTTGATGCCAGGATTTTAATTTTAAAAAGCCATGCTTCAAACAGCTATTGAACTTCAAGAAGATTTCAATTCCTACCTCATATAGGCTCCTTCAGAAAAACCCTCAGTCTGTCACTGAAATCACCTCTGCATTCTCTAGAGGAGGCATAGATATAAAGGTCGTAGGAGTAACCCATTTCCTTAGCAGCTTGCTGAAACAATTACATGGCAGATTCGTGATATTATGATAATATGAACATAGTACAATATGTTTATAATTGTGACTCGAGGTTTATTTTCAGTCTTTACACTACAATATTTCCTGCACTTTTGAAAGGAAGTTCCAGTGCCAGGCGCTCCATATCAGAGATAAATGGCTTTCAAATAGGTCACTTTTTTGGCAAACTCCTGAGTACTGCTAGAAAATGGGAAAAAAAGCACCCTGGACCTACCCCCAGGCCAAATAAAAACTCAAGCCAAGAAACTGCAGAAGATTGTAAGTGGTGAGGGGATGAGGGAATCCAGACTGAAAGGATCTCATAATGAAGTTGTAGCCTTTCTATTTGCCAACGAATGAGCTATCTCCTTCATCCCTGCTTGCTGCAGACTCAGATAAACTAAAAAAAAATAAATAAAAAAATCCTGATTGCAAGATCTTGTCTTACTGAACAGAAAACTGAAATGAGAAAATGAATCAGAGCTTTAATGATGAGCTGGGAGAGTGAGATGAAGCTGTACGAGCCAGGGAGGCGATGTCAGAGATGTCAGGGGAGAATCTGTAGGCCGCACAAGGCAGGTCATCCCTGTGTGTCTCATGGAAATAGAAATGGAAATGCTCATATTTTAGAGTTATTTCCTAATTTTTCTGACTCTTACACATAAGGCTTTTAAGAGGAGAAACAGTTCTCTCTCCCTGCTAGCAATTACTGGACTGATTCCATGTCTTTTGAAGATAAGATTTTTGCATCTAGCAGAAAAAAGGAGAAATTGTTGGAGTAACTTCTTTCTCCTTTTTTTTTTCCACTGGAGATTTGAAAATACAATTTTGGAAGTCTCCATCTTTAGTCTACTCTTCTCCAAGAAGAGACTACAGCAAATGTGTGCAGAGGATACAGATAAAAACTATTCTCCTTGACTGCCACTTGTGGAGCACACTCCAGGTTTCAGTGAGTTTGCACAGCCTTGCTGATGTCCACGTTGCTATGGCGTTGTCTCCTATTGCCTTCTCCGTGCTAGCTAGGGGCTAATTGTGCCCACTCTGCAATCACATTATGATTATTTTTTTGCACTCTTTTCTAACCCCTTATTTTTCTGTTTTTCTTTGCCTGTTGCAGGATTCGATATGATGGACGCTTTTGGCTTAGTAGAGAAGGAATATGCCTCCATTAAAGGTGTGGCTATGGAGCCATTTGTGTTCAGCGGTTCCCGTACCTTCACCCTGTTCAGAGACATTCAGCTCACCTTGAGGACCAGGTAGGAGTGGAGCTGTGACCGGTGTTGTGCTCATTGTCGGGTTCATGCACACACATTAGCCATACTTACATCACATCCACTGATCCGTGGGTGATGCACCCCCACTGTTGACTTCAGAATGTAATGGTAAAGATGATGAGCTAAATTAAACCATGGGTGGACTGAAAAGAACGCCAGAGTTGTTTTCCTTAATATATTAAGGAACTAACCTCTGACTTTCTCCAAGATGAGTGTGGAATATGTCACGCAGAAATTAAGGGGACACAATAGGGGCATTCATTATACTTTTTGTGCAGCCAAACATTTTCCTAGTGAGGTTTTTCCTTTTTACAAAGCCCCGTTTTCCAGCAGTATTAGTTGCTGTGTTGGACAGAAGGATCATGTCACATACGAACACTGCACGATTCTTTAGGCATTCTGTCCACAACCACTTACACTTCAGTGATGGCAGTCTGAGGTCACGTTTTCATCTTCAATCCATTCTCCCAGCAGCTCTGATTTGGAGATGGATTTTTGTTTTATAAAATGTTTGTCTCATAGCTGTTTTCTGCAGCTTGGTCCTTATTGATGAGAGGGAGTAACCACTGACTCTGGGTTGTGGCTTGACCCTGTTTCACTGCGTACGAAGCTTCTCCAGAGTCCCAAGTGGGCCAGGCAGCTCCCGTGACCTCATTCATTTTTTATTATAATAAATCAGGAATGATCTGACTCCCGACATTCAGTGCTACTTTGTTTAAAGCCTAATTACTGAGGCACTGGCTCAGTTTAATCTTAGTTAAAGAAGCAAAGCTTCTTAGAGTAAGTAAACAGAGTGGGGGAGATTCAGAGAACTCTTTGGTTTAAATACTCAGAAAATTATGGGCAAATCATTTTGTTAGCTGGTACATATGCCTTTCAAGGACATTACTTCTTCAGAAAGAGGGAGAGAAATAAGGACCTGACATTACTTATGAATCAGTCCTGCAAAGATGCTTGATGAGTTGTGTATATGCCCATGCAAATGTGTCCTGTTTCAGATTACAGATGTATTTCAGGCATAACCAATTTGACCTTCCTCATTGCCCTGCATCCTGCCCGGTGTGCTCTGACGGCTTTGACAGTGTCTGCAGAGGGAGCCGGGTGGTGCCAGCAGTTGCTGATGGGCATCACTGCATGGCCATGAGTCCCAGCACTGAGCTCAGATTTTGCAGCTGAGATGTGGGGACTCAGATGGGGCTTTCTTTGGGCTCTATGCCCCAGAAGGCGCTTACACTGATTTCTGCCAAGGCTCACCCCATGCTACATGATGACCATTCCTCCTTCTTGAAGAGGAGGCTTGGAAAGAGTTTTGGAGCCTGGCAGGGATGTTCCATAGGCTACTGCTGGGCTCTGTTTTGAAAAGCATCAAGGCTGCACTCGCTGTGTCTTGGCATTCCCCAGTCAGCTCTGGCAGTGATGGACTGACACTGACTGCTCCCCTGGCACAAGGGGAAGACTCTTGGGAGCTCTTCACTAAGCGCAGGCTTCAACAGCCAGAGATAGGTGCACAAAATAGGGACCAGGCTCTCGCACATCGTGTTCAACTCCCTTGGGTGAAACTTTTCCAGCCCCAAGAAACACGATGGATGAGCCCTGTCTGTACAATGTTGCCCACTGGCTCTTGCTGCTTTTAGCCACTGATGCTTTCATTCCAGCGATGTCCACCTCTTTGCGATCCCTCCCGAGCACACCATCAGCATCCTCCTGCGCCTCCTGCCCGACACCCCCAAGGAGCCCTTCGCCGTCTGGCAAATAACAGACGAGGACTTCCAGCCCCTTCTTGGTGTTAACCTTGACCGTAAGGTTTATTGTTGAATACATTACATTCAGGTATTTGCATATGTTTCTGCAAGCAGCAGAACTAATTCTGGTATTCATTTGGAAAGTTTTCATGTTTTAATATTCTTGTTATACAGCAGCAGTTTTTGGGGAAGCTTTGGTGTTGCTGCCACCCTTGCATTTTAAATACTTGCTAATGCAATTCAAATACATGTTTTCATTTTTATTCTACTTGTAGCATACATATTTTTTTATATATTCTTTTTCTTTTCCACTGTCTAGAAGTATTTCGTTATAACACATGAAGTCTTTCACCATATTTAAGCCTATTTACTTACTATTTTTCAGTATGTAGATGAAATCAATTTTTGTTTTAATTCTAAGCTGTTTATTTGTCCTATTTTCCCTGTAGCCAGTAAGAAATCCTTGACCTATTTCAATCATGACTACAAGGCTGATTTACAGGAAGTCTCCTTTGACCAGCAGGAAGTGAAGAAGATTTTCTATGGGAGCTTTCATAAGGTCCTTATCAAATGAGGGAGAAATGTGGCTCACAATCTCACTCCGGTCTGGGAGTATAATGCCATCAATGTGTATCATTCAAAGTGAGGAGTGATTATACAAATGCTTTGCATCCAGATTGCTAGGGAACTGACAAACCTATTTGATATGCTGAGGTTAATAATTGTAAAGAATTGTGGTTCATCCCATGTTCAAAATATGATTTCCATATGCAGATTGCTTCCCTTTCCCCCCCTGAAACTCCAAAAATTTGGGGTTTTAAAGTCTTAATAACCAGGAAAAATAAAATTTTTTTTAGATTTGGGGATTTTGGTGACCATTTAGTGCTGGAAGGAAAGAAGGAAAAAAGAAATCTAGCCTTGTGCGAAAGCCACCTTATCGCTCACAACAGTGGGGTTTTTTGGCCATTTATGTCCTCAGAGCAAAGGTATTCCACCCAAATGAGCAACGAGCACTTTCTATCAGTATCTGTAGGTAGTTGCATTATTCAGCTAGTTCTGAAGACTGAATTATTTAATGTGATAACTCCAGAAAAGCTTCCCTCAATGAGAGGGGAAAAGTGCAGTGCTGCACAGCAGACAGAGCATAGACTGAAAATTATTCCTAAGCCCCCTTGATCCTTTTGCTCATTAAAACCACCCCACCAGTAACAGCAGCAATCTGGGAATTGGGCAGCAGACATTACGGTCTTTAAAAGACACCTCCATCTTCTTGTGGAGCTTCAACCCAGCTCTTTCCCACCGCTGTGCAGGTGCACGTAGCTGTGAGCCACTTCAAGATCAAACTATACCTGGACTGTAAGAAAATAGCGGAGAAACATATCAACACCATCGGCAGCATCTCCACCGCTGGCTTCATCATGCTGGGAAAAGTGACAAGGACCAGAGGACCCAGGAGCGGCTCCGCACCGGTGAGTTCCCAGCAGTGCGTGATGCTGGAGAGTGAGTAGGCTTAAATTTGGAGCTGGCTGGGGCAGGCAGATGGAGAGGAGTGTCATCTCGCATCATTCTCGCTCTGAATGCCTCCAAATGCTGCTGTGACGCATGCCCGTGGCCTGATCCTACCGATCTCTGTAATTTTAATGAGCTTTCCTACCTCTGCTTGAGGTCTGTGAGCAGAGGCAGCAGCATAAGTGTGTCCCAAAGGTGCTTTCAGTTGGCTGCATCAGCTGGGGACCATCCTGCACTCGGATGCTGAAGGAGATGGGAGGGTTTGGGAATTGCTTCTGCAAGGGAAGGTTGTGCACACCAGCCCACACTGAGTGATATTGGGATATGCTGGTGACTAAAGACAACAGGATGGGATGTGTCTCCTTCTTACAACAGGAAAGAATAAGAGGAAGTGTGGCTTCGGTGTCCTGCCCTGTGACAGCCCAGTACATGGTCCTAAGTGCAAAAACACCCATGTATGCCATCACCTGGCAGCCTGTTGTCACACTCAAAAAGGGAGTGTTAAACATGTGCAGAATAAGGGGTGAGTTCATCACTCACCATGTGTGAGTGGGACTGTAGAAAATAATTCATAAGTCATGTGAAGCTTTTACTCCTTGGCTCTGCTTTTAGATCTGGGAGTCCGGGGAAAAGAGTGCATCAGCTGATTTACAACTTCCCTTGCTTCAAAGCAGCACGGGAAAAGCAGTTTGTCCAATATGCCACCCCAGCTGCTTCAGCTCGCAAAAAGAGAAGCAGAGGTCGGGATTATACCAGGGAAAAAGTGGACATTGGAATTGCCTGGGAGATATGGGATGAGCTGTTTAACGAACCAGGGGACAACGGTATTCAAGGAGTATTTATTCATTTCATAAATTCTGTGCCAATTTGATCACAAGCCTGTGGCAAACAAGGCAGGAATCTGTGCTCTCCTTGTCCCTCCCAAATTCTCCCTGCTAGCAGCTTCACTAGACAGACTCAGCGCAGTAATGAACAGCTTCGTGCCATCCCTGCTCCCATCGCCTTTCAAGCCCAGCAAAGCTTCACGTCTTCCACAGCTCTGCTGCCCTTGAGAAGACAGAGTGTCTCATTAGTGCTTATCATGGAGCCTTATTTAATTTATCTTTAAATGCTGCTCGATCTGTGGGGCTCATCTGTATCTGTATGCTGCATGTCACTCTCCCTGGGCTGTACAGCTTGCTTGTTGTTAAATGCATGAAGTGAAAGGAAAAAAAAAGATGAGAAATGGTGTGAAGGAAAGGAAAACAAGTCTCTCTGCCTCATTATTTTGGTTTGTGGTGAGAAAGACAGGTTGGAGGTTCTTGAGAGGGGATCACATCTGTGCTGGGAAATGCTGCTGCCATGTTTACGCTTATCTCTATGCCCCAAAGGGGAGCAAAGCAAAGTTTGCTTTCACGTTTCGGTGATACTGAAGCCCAATTACTTAAAAACCTGCCACTTGCATTGTGGTAAATTGAACACCTGACTTTTGCTGAGGTGAAGTTGCTTGTTGACTTGCTTGGCAAGGCACAAAGAACTGAGGGCTTGTAAAACACCCAGTGGCTGGGGAAACTTTTAGTGTCATGGCTTTTTTTGTGCACAATTATATTTAGGATTACATGGAAGAGTCCCGTCAAATCTTCACTTGAGTGCTTTAAGATTTGGTGATGTGTACCAATGCTACCTTCTTATTAAACTCTCTTTTTTTTTCACAGTTCCAGCTGCAGTCTTTGCAGATCTTGTGCAGCAGCACAGGGGCAGAGGAAGACAGATGCTGTGATCTCCCTGCACTGGTAAGACAAGAGGGACCACTCTGCCAGTTGTCATGAAGCTGGGAAACCCATGGCACTGGAGTGATACTGCAAATGGCTTTGATAGACTCAAAAGGAAACCAATTTTTTTCCCCTCTTCTCTTGGGAATAACATCTGTGTTTCCTTGGTGAAGGGAACAAAACTGTGTTTGTTTCAAAAGGAAAGAAAACACCAAGAAAATTGCTTTAGTGGGGTGTAGAAATACTTAGCAAGGAGAAAATGATCTTTCAGTTGCGTTATGCAAATTTCAGGCAGGGCTGGTTCAGATGTTTTGTATAAATCTGTTATTTGATAGAAAAATAAAGCACTCAGTTATTCACAAAAATCTCTCAATAGAGTAGAGAAAATTTCTGCTTTTCTCCATCTGAATTCTGAAACACTGCAAATGGTACTTGTGATCCATCCTGCTCTTGCTACGCAGCTGCTCATGCTCTTTTGGCTTGCTTTCGTTTCAGAGGGACGAGGAGACCTGCCCTTCCTTAGCACCTGCCTGCTCTTGTACTTCTGGCCACCCAGGCTTGCCGGGACCTCCAGGACCCCCTGTAAGTTCACCCAACTCTTCCCTGGGCCACCTACTCCAATGCTTGACAACCCTTTAGGTGAAGAAATTTTTCCTAATACCCAATTTAAACCTCCCCTGGCACAACCTGAGGCCTCTTGTCCTATCTTTGATGTCCTCCTTGTGCCAGGGCAAGGCTGAGAGGTGTCATTGAGGTTTCAGATGCTGATGGGATGGGGAGATGGGGAGATGGCGATGCTGCAGCTGGGAACAGGCTGAGCAGCTCCTGGTGCCACGTTAATCCTCTTAGGAGAGGAGGATGGGTCACCCTCAGTCCCTGCAGAGATTTCATTAAAAAACCCACCAAAAAAACTTCCTATCTGGTTTCTGTGTTAAGTGGGAGCCTTATAAACATCTGTGTGGGTGGGCAGTGTAAAGAGAAAGGGGAGACTGCAATTCTGTCTGTCCCCAGAGCTCTCTCTTTATGTGACCTGCAAGAGAACCCTGAAGGAAATGAGGGGGAAGTGATATCAGTCGTTAGGTACGTAACATGCTCAGGGGTAAAGGGCAAAAGCAATATTTTGCCTTATCCATTATGGATGCAGGAGACTCACCATTAAATTGCAAGCTTAAATTGCAGGAGGAAATATTCCATTTAAACACTAGGAAGCAACTATCAAAAGTTTGCATTTTGAAATTTTGGGGAAAATCATTTTATTTGCACAAGACGGCTGAAAGTTGGCAACCTGTCCAGAGCACCCCATTTCAACCGCTCCCAAGCGCGTTTCCCGTAGAAAATAACCATTAAAAAGGCATTGACCTCCTTGCGCAACTAAAAAGGTTTCAGATCACCCCTTGCATTACTGTGGTTTAACTGCAAATTCAGTTCCACGCTTTGCAAGGAACAGCGCCTCATTGCAGAGTAATTACATGCTCATTCTGGTGGAAGTTTAATTACACAGCACACTCCACTATCACAGTTTCCTTCAATATCCTAAGTGCATAATTACCAGCTTGCATGGCCCTGTGGTTTAAACATCTCCACAGCACAACTCTTTAGAGAGCAAGACTCTTCTAAGCGTTAGAGAAAATATGGTTTTGACACATAACCTTATCCTCACACCACTAAACCTTTGGTAATTTGCTGCAATTATGAGACCATTTGTTGCTATTTTTAAAACTCCATTTAGCAAGACTATGTCCCACCTTGTATTTATCACTGGCCTTAATGAGTGTTTTTGACCAGGCCTAGCTGACTTCTGAAATGAGCTTCTGGCAGCTTCTGAAATTGCCTTTCCCAAAGCTCCTTGCCTGCACTTCTTAATCCAAATCCATTGTTTTTTTTAGAGTCATGAATAGAAACTTTCAGATTTGAAAGTTCATACAATATTGATTAATGCCAGAAGATTGGTTTCTGCACCCCATCTAGCAGTTACACAGATGAAGAGCTAAGCCAGGTCTCCCCAGAGCTGGCTGCTGTCCCTTATCTCAGCATGTTTCTGTTCTCTTGGGATGATATTATAGAAACCAACATAGTCCCAAAGGGTTGTGGACATGAGCGCCTCTTCTTTTTCTTCTCAAGTGTGTTCCCATGTCCATATGTGAACCCTCCATTTGTTGTCTCAGCATGGATTTGCTGGGGGAGCTGGAGGGAGGAGGTTGAACAGGTTGATAATCCACCTCTACCTGCCTGGTGTGTGCAGCGTACCCCCTGCCTGTCACAGAGGGGCCTTGCTGTCCTCTCTGCTCCCGTGTACCACATCTTCTGGGTGATTTGATTCATTTTCTTCTTGTCTCCATTTGCTGCGAGCTCTCTGGGGCAGGAAACACCTTTTGCAGCAACTTCTGTCTCTTGGCTCCTGGTTACACTGCAGTAAAGACTATGGCCTTGCTAACAGCAGCTTTGTGTCCTACTGGCAGGGCAGCCCTGGGAGAAGAGGACCTCAAGGGGAGCAGGGTGAGCCAGGACCCAAGGTGAGTCCTGATTGTCTGCCCTGCTGCTGGTTTGGTTTGCTTCAGGCTGTGTGGGATGCAGGAGTGCAGACTCCTCGGTGCATCTGGATGTGCTCATTCCTGGTCTGAGCTGGACTCCTCAGACTGGGGACTCTCTCACTGCACCAAGCAATGGCCAAGCAGAACCTTAAGGTTGAGGAGGATGGGTTCACTTATTATTAATTAAATGCTCAATTGGGCTTGGGAAATTGAGAAGGTGAGCCTGATTGCACTGACTTAATGCAATGCACGTGGTCAGCAATGTTCTCTGAAAGCAGTCTTGCTGGAAAATGGTCAGTCTTTGTGCTCTGCTTGTTCTGGCTGCCAAGCCTTCAAACCAGACAGATTGGTACTTCTCTGGGACAGAGCAGTGTGAGGAGCGAAGCAGAGCAGTAACCACACGAAGCCCTCAGGAGCAGCCCCACTGTGAGCACAAGGAATGGCTGGGTCTGAATCCCCAACTGCTGGGGACTGGAGTAAGCCCTGGTGCAGGAGTTCAGTGTTCCATGGATCCACACAGGCAGAGCCAGACCAGTCCATTGGCCCCCTTTTTTGCGGTAACATCTGGGAAAGCAGCGTGGTTACAAGGGAAGGGTTTTGGGGAAGGAATGAGAATGGGTGCAGATCTCAGCCATGGGTTAAGGAACATTTCCCTTTGCTCTCTGGCCACCTCGAATAACAGGGATGTCCTGCTGCTTGGGAAGGTGAACCGTGCTTTGCCAAGCATCATCTGCAGCTTTGCTGCCTTCTCCCATGAAAGATGCACAAAAACTTTGGACTTGAAAAGCAAAGGCACCTGAGATTACTAGAGATCTCCTCACTGTCCTGACTTCATCTTGAACCTTGTGGATGTTTCATGCTGACCCAGGTTGTGCAGTGTAGTCCACGTGGAGAGCAGGCACTAATTCCATTTTTTCCTTATGTTTGATTTCCTTTCTTTGGCTTTAGGGTGAACCAGGCCCACCTGGACAAGTAGGGCCAGAGGGTCCTAGTGGCCAACAAGGCTCTCCAGGCTCCCAAGGAATCACGGTTCAGGGTCCTGTGGTAGGTCATCTCTTCCACTGCCTTTTTTGTCACTTGCTCTTTGCAGTTAGAATGTGTGTCAGAAATCTGTGTCTGAATAAAGTCCCTAAAACATGAACTATGTGTTTACATCATCCTTACTAACAGCTGCACTAGAGAGAGATGATGATCACTTTTTCATGCTGACGAGGCTCTGCACTAAGTCCTTCTGGCAAAAGACTCTTTTTGTCCGAGCTCCCCTAATGTGCCTTTAACAAAAAAAACCCGTGGAGTATTCAGGCATTTTTCTTTGCAATCATCATCATTGCTTGGCAAGGAGTGGAGGCTGCTTTGTGCATGTCTGGGACAGCAAAACCCCCCCTGCATGTGCTGTTAAGTCCCTGTAGCACTGCAGGGAGCAGGAGCAACCCGGGACATCGTGTGGAGCAGTGGGCTGCTCTTTGCCTCAGAGGATGCTGCATTGTGCCTAGCAATGTGCTTCTGTTTTAATCCAAGGGACCACCAGGAATTAAAGGGGAGAAAGGAGACACTGGAAACCCTGGCATGCAGGTAATGGTAGACACAATTCCTTTTAATTGTCTCAAAGATTTGCCTGTTTTTCCCAGTAACTACTTTTGAAAAGCCATAGAGTTGTTACTGTTGTCTGCTTGGAAACTGTCTTTCCTTTTGGAATGTCATCACTTTCCCAAGGGAAACTTAGTTGGTGCAAGAAAGATAGATAAAATGCAATTAAAGGTGGGATAACACTGATTGCTCTCTTTAATGAATAACTGTTTCTTCTTTTTCTTACGTCCCTTTTTACAAGATGAAGCAGGGTAATGATAATCAAATGACAACTTGACCCAGAAATTCTGATTTACAGGGCATT